>NW_005372021.1:292975-297464 GCF_000412655.1 Myotis brandtii | reverse complement strand
CCCTTTTAATTGCACACCAAGATAGACTATACCTGGACCATAAAAAAGTCTTACTAAAATGAGAAGACTGAAAAAATATATAATATATTCTCTGACTAAAATGTAATTGAATTAGAAATTAACACTAGAAAATTATAAAAAATATTTAATGTTATTAAAATTCAAAATGTTTCATAAATTAAAGAAAAAATCATAAAGGAAATCAGAAAATATTTTGAAGTAAGTTAAATGAAAACACAACATATCAAAATCAGTGAGTTATGATTAGTTTTTTAGATTAACTTATTACTTTAGATGTTTATATTATAAAATAAACAGCCTAAAATTAATAATATATGCCTTAAGAATTTATAAAACTTATATTTTAAAAGAGCAAATTAAACTCACATTTAGTAGAAGAAAGAAAGATAAGAGCAAAAATGAATAAAATAAAACATTTTCTTAAAAAACAATAAAACTAAAAAATCAATAGTTAATAAATTCTCGTTTTAAGGAAAGGAGAAGATACAAAGTACCACTATTATGATTGAAAGAAGAGACATCACTACGGATAATACAGATATTAAAAGGATAATAAAAGAATAGTATAGACAATTAAATGCCAAAAAAAAATTCAACCACTAGAATAAAATGAAAAAATGATAGATACAAACTCAAATAACAAAACCAAGAAAAAGAACCAAGATAAAGAAACTAAATTTGTAACTCAAAATATTTCCATCAAGAAACCTGGTAGGAAGATTATTTTAATAGTAAATTCTACCAATTATTTATGAAGAAATAAAACCAGTCTCACACAAACTTAAAAAAAAGAGGAGGAAGGAATGCTTACCAACTCATTTTCTATAGAGACATTGTAAGAAAATTAAAAACTACAGAGCAATATCTCTTATGAAGATAGATTAAAAATTTCTTTAAACATATTAGATCATCAGATCTAGTCCTATATAATAAAAGTGTAGTATGCAAATTGTCCCCTTGACCGAGAGTTGTCCAGGAGTTCGACCAGGGGGTGGGGCCAGCCAGGGGAAGGGAGGGAGTACCCGGCCGACAGCAGCAGCCACTAGGGATCCTACCAGTGCACAAATTTTGCACTTCTAGTAACGTATAAAAAAGGATAATATAGCATAACCAAGTGGGGATTATCCCAGGAAACCAATATTGCTTTCACATGTGAAAATTAATATAACATCACATTAATAGAATAAGGTGAAAATAATGTAACTATTTCAATAGAACCAGGATAAACATTTGATAAAATTTAATACCCATTCTTAAGGAAAAATTTAGGCCACTATAATAGAAGGGAAAATAACTGCACCAAGACTAGAGTCCCTCCTATATCCATGGAATGCTCCTTTCTATGTCTAAATTTTTCTTTCATCTGATAATATTACTGGCACCTGAAATTAAAAATATCAAAAATAAAACATAATTTCCAGATTGATCTATTATGTACAAGTTGTAAAGATAAAAATTAACAAATACTAGATATAATAATCAATTATATTCAGTAAATTCCATTTGAAATTCTTCACTCTCAGCTTCTAGTTTCTGAGTTGTTCTATTCAGAATTCAAGAATCATTTGAGCTTTATTCTCCTTCTCAGAAGTACACTCCAGATACCTTTTCTTACTCAAATTAATAGTCCTAGGGATTAACCTACAAAGTTTTCCTTGATTGTCTGAATGATTTTGTTTGACATATATAAGGTTATACTCTTGACTGGAATGCTCTCTCTTCCTTTTTCTATATATAGGAATTTACCAACTTTTTCTGGAAAAGTCCAGATAGGAAATGATTTAAGTTTTGCAAGCCAGAGGGTCTCTGTTGCAAATATTCAATCCTGCTACTTTAGTGTGAAAGCAGTCATATTATACATGAGAAAATGAGTGTGGCTGTGTTGCAATTAAACTTTATTTACAAAAACAAGCGCTGACCTGTATTTGGCCCATGGCCATAGCTTACTGACTTTGCTCTCTTATATCTTTCCCCTCATTCAAAAGATTGTTCAAACATATTTTACAGTTAGGAGTGGAAGGATCCAACCATCTTGCTTACTCTCTAATATTTGCAGTCATTATAGAAGAATAGATGAATAAGACTTTTAAGTAAAAGTACTTGGGGGAACTACTAAGCAATGTTATCTGGCCCTGGCCACTGTGGCTTAGTTGGTTGGAATGTCCTCCTATGCACCGAATGTCACCAGTTCGATTCCCAGTCAAGGTGTGTACCTGGGTTGCTAGTTCCATCCCTGGAGCATGATGAGGGGGCAGCCATTCAATGACACATCAATGTTTCTCTATTTCTGTCTCCCTTCTTCGCTGTCTAAAATCAATTAAAACATATTTTAAAAAAATAAATGTTGTCTGTATATTTGACTTCTCCCTGCTATTAGAATTAAATTACTCAGGAATAGACCTCCAAGTCTCCCATTTCTATGGACACAAAAGAAGAACAAAAAAAGATTAAGATCATAATAACTAAAATGATATAATGTAAACTTAAGAAGTATTAATTAGTGCTTGAAAAAATCCAGCAAAGCTCTGGCTGGTGTTCTCAGTGGTTAGAGTGTCAGTCTCTGCATAGAAGGGTCACGTGTTCAAGTCCCAGTCAAGAGCATCTACCTGAGTTGCAGGTTCAATCCCTGGCCCTGGTCAGCATGATTGGGAGGCAATCAATTGATGTGTCTCTCTCACATCAATGTTTCTCTCTCTTTCTCTTTCTTCCTCCCTCCCTTCCACTCTAAAAGTTAATGAGGGGGGAAAAAATCTCAGCAAAGAGAGGGGCATCCACTTTAAACCTTTGCTTGATTCGTTTTTGGAGTGATCAGGTAGTTTGTAGAATAGCCAAGGGAAGAATAGATGTCCATGTGGTATTAATCATTTCCTCGGTTCCTAAGACTGAATGAATGGACACAATGAAAATAAAAATCTAACATACAGTAAGTGCATGGGTTTTTGGTGTTTGGTACAGATATATATTTACACTTACTTGAGAAACTTGGTTAGAACTGCAATAAAGAATTAATCCAAGAACAAATACCAGGATTGAGCCTCATCACAAATGCTTTTAATTAAGAGTTTGTTTTTAAATGTTAGCTAAATACTTCCACAGCATTCCATTCACCCTAATAATCCATTGACAAGCTCTCTTGATCTAGGTCCAGTGTATTTTCATCAGTGAAATAAATCTTGTTCCAACCACCAAAGTGATTATATTATTATAGTTCCCTAGGTCTTACACTTAGCATATATAAATGTAGAGTCACACATCTCTGCCCTACTGGAGAGCACTGGCTCACATTGCCTAAGAGAATTCTGGCTTAGTTTGGCTTATTTTGAAATCATATGGATTGAACTCTTACACCTGCATTCTCATACTAAGGCCTCCATGCAATGTGGGTCATTACCATTACCTTTAACCACGATTGTGTCGGGGTAGTAGGTAAGCTCTCCCATAAAACATTGTCCAGTCTATCATATCCTCAGTGAAATCAAATGGTTATATTGACTGTAAAGTATCATCAACACAGGCAGGCAGAAAACTATTTCTACTACCTCCACCTAACTCTCCTTTGTTAACAATTCTTTGATACTTTGGGATATGTGCTTAAAACATGTGGAGTTTATTGCTGTATTCTTAGTGCCTAGTGCAAACATGAATCTGTTTAATAAGTAACAGTGAACTCAAAATTAAAAAGTAAAAAGTTCTTTACAAGAATTTGCATTCCATCTCTCAAGTGTACTCTATTTTACCATTATAACAAGATTAATTAGAAAAATGTTAGCTAAACTTTCCATACTCCCTTGCTTTTTGATCAACCAATTTAGTATGGTTAGGGTAGAATTCTTAAAATTAGATATGAAAACATTACTTTTTTTATTTCCACTCGTAAGGAAAAAAGGGCCCAGAAGAAAGGGAGCATATAGTTTCCTTTTTATTATTATTATTATTGTTTAAAGTATTACATATGTCCCTTTTTCCCTGATTGAACACCCACCCCCGAGGGCAAGCCCCACTCCTCAGTGTCTGTGTCCATTGGTTATGCTAATATGCATGCTTGCATGCATACAAGTCCTTTGGTTAATCTCTAAACCTCCTCCCCCCTGCCCCCTGCCCCTTGTCTCTGGATCTATATATATTTTTTTATTTTTTACTTTTAGAAACTGTTTATTTTCCATCAACCTTATTTCTGTTCTGTTAAGAATTTGTAGAAGAACAGCTTAGGACCACTCAGTGGTTGTTCCTACCCATTCAGTAGCCTGAGCAGTGGGGGCTGCAGACCAGTCTTCAGTGGCAGGCTGAGCACTCCAGTCTTCAGTAGGAAACTGCTGAATGGGTACAGAGGGCACCTGCACGCCTTCAGACCAGTCTGTAACCTCAGGCTGAGCAGCAGTGAACTCGGGAGCAGGAGCAGTCCATTCACCCTGAAATTCCTCCTTGGTCACAGCCTTTTCAGCAGCAGCCTGCTCTTCCTTTTCAATCT
>NW_005372021.1:287526-288171 GCF_000412655.1 Myotis brandtii | reverse complement strand
TTTTTCCATCCCTTCACTATCAGTCTGTGTGAGTCCTTTGTTCTGAGGTGGGACTCTTGTAGACAGCAGATACATGGGTCATGTTTTCTTATCTATTCAGTGACCATATGTCTTTTGATTGGAGTATTTAATCCATTTACATTTAAGGTTATTATTGATAGGTACTTGTTTGTTGCTATTTTTCTTCTTTATGCCTGTGTTCCTTCTTCCCTTCCTATTTCTTCTTTATACAGCAGACCCTTTAGCATTTCTTGCATTTCTGGCTTGGTAGTGATAAACTCCCTTATCCCTTTTTTTTGTCTGTGAAGCTCCTGATTTCACCTTCAATTTTGAATGATAACCTTTCTGGGTATAGTATTCTTGGATTCAGTCCCTTGTCTTGCATCACTTTGTACATTTCATTCCATTCACTTCTGGCCTGATGTGTTTCTGTTGAGAAATCAGTTGATAGTCTAATGCAGTGGTTCTCAACCTTCTGGCCCTTTAAATACAGTTCCTCATGTTGTGACCCAACCATAAAATTATTTTCGTTGCTACTTCATAACTGTAATGTTGCTACTGTTATGAATCGTAATGTAAATATCTGATATGCAGGATGGTCTTAGGCGACACCTGTGAAAGGGTCGTTCGACCGCCAAAGGGATC
>NW_005372021.1:261726-286338 GCF_000412655.1 Myotis brandtii | reverse complement strand
TATATAATATTTATATATGTACAAATTTTTTAAAATTTCCCCTGGCTGTTGTTGCTCAGTGGTTAGAGTGTTGGCCTTTGCTCCAAAGGTCCTCAGGTGCAATTCCCAGTCAAGGGCACATACCTGGGTTGCAGGTTCTATCACCAACCCCAGTTGAGGTGCATGGGTGTGGGAGGCAATCAATTGATGTGTTGCTCACATCAATGTTTCTCTCTCTCTCTCTCTCTCTCTCTCTCTCTGTCTGGCTCTCTCTCTTTTGCTCTCCACCTCCCTCCCACTCTTCCATGCTCTCTAAAAATCAATGGAAAAATATCCTCAGGTGAAGGGTGAGGATTAACAAACAAAAAAAATAAAAATTTCCTTCATTTTTATGGCTGAGTAGTATTCCATTGTGTAACTGCATCACTGCTTTTTTTATCCACTCATCTACTGATGGGCATGTGGGCTATTTCCAGATTTGGGCTATTGTAAATATGCTGCAATGAGAAAATGGGTGCATATATTCTTTCAAATTAGTGTTTCAGGTTTCTTTAGATATACTCCCATAAGTGGGACTGCTGGGTCAAAAGGTAGATCCATTTTTAATGTTTTGACGAAACATTCCACAGTGGCTACACCAGTTTGTAGTCCCCAAAACAGTGTACAATGGTTCTCTTTTTCTCCACATCCTCTCCAGCACTTGTTGATTTATTGATGGTAGCCATTCTACCAGATATGAGGTGATACCTCATTGTAGTTTTAATTTGTTTAATTTGTTTAATCGATTAATGATGTTTAGCATTTTTTCATATGTCTATTGACAATCCATATGTCCTCTTTGGAGAAGTGTTTATTCAAGTCCTTTACCCATTTTTTAATTGGGTTGTTTATCTTCTTGGTGTTGAGTTTTATATGTTCTTCATATATTTTTGAAATTAAGCCCTTATCAGATGTATCATTTGCAAATATGTTCTCCCATTTGGTGAATTCCTTTTTAATTTTGTTAATGGTTTTGTTTGCTGTGCAAAAGTTTTTTAGTTTGATGTAGTACCATTTGTTTATTTTTCCCTCTGTTTTCCTTGCCAGAGAAGATGTATTGGCAAAAATATTGCTATGAGAAATGTCCTAGATTTTTCTTCTAGGATTTTTATTGTTTCACAACTTACATTAGAGTCTCTTATTCATTTTTTTTATTCTTGTGTATGGTGCAAATTTGTGGTCTAGTTTCTTTTCTTTTTTTTTTGCCAATCTGTCCAATTTTCCAAACACCATTTTTTGAAGAGACTGTCTTACTCCATTGTATGTTCTTGCCTCCTTTATCAAATATTAATTGATCATAAAGGTGTGAGTTTATTTCTGTGCTCTCTATTCTGTTCCATTGATCTATATGCCTGTTCTTGTGTAAATACCATGCTGTTTTGATTACTATGGCCTTATAGTATAGTTAAATATCAGGTAGTGTGAAACCTCCAACTTTGTTCTTCTTTCTCAAGATTGCTTAGGCAGCTCTAGCTGGTTTGACTCAGTGAGTAGAGCATCGCCTGTGGACCAAAGGGTCGCGGGTTGATCCCTGTACTTTGGTTGCGGGCTCCTCCCTGGCCTGGGCCCTTGTCAGGGCACGTGCAGGAGGCAACCAATTGATGGGTTTATCTCACATCGATGTTTCTGTCTTCCCCTCTCTCTTCCACTCTCCCTAAAAATCAATGGAAAAATATCCTCAGATGAGGATTAACAAAAACAAACAAACAAACAAAAATCTAAAAAAGATTGCTTAGGCTATTCAGGGTTTTTTGAGGCTCCATATACATTTTTGGAATATTTGTTCTTGATCTGTGAGATATGCCATTGGTATTTTAATAGGAATTTTTTGGAATCTGTAGATTGCTTTGGGGAGTATGGACAATTTAATGATGATAAATTTTCCTATTCGCAAATATGGTATATGCTTCCACTTATTTGTATCTTTTTCAATTTCTTCGAAATCTTACAATTTTCTAAGTACAGGTCTTTACATCCTTGGTTAAATTTATTCCTAGTTACCTTATTTTTTTTGTTGTTGCAGTAGTAAATGGGATTTTCTTACTTTTTTATTTTTGACTTAAGAGAGAGAGAGAGGAAGGGAGAGAGAAAAACATCAATTTGTTGTTCCACTTATTTATGCATTCATTGGTTAATTCTTACATGTACCCTGATCAGGGATTGAACCTGCAACCTGGCCTCTCAGAATGCTCTAACCAACTGAGTCACCTGGCCAGGTGTTATTGAATTCTTAATTTCTCTTTCTGTTGGTTCATTATTGGCATATAAAAATTCCACCAATTTCTGAACTTAAATTTTGTATCCTGCTACTTTACCATATTCATTTATTGGAACCATTAATTTTTCATAGTCTTTGGGATTTTCTACATATAATATCATGTCACCTATGACTAATGACAATTTCACTTCCTCCTTTCCACTTTGGATCCCTTTTATTTCTTCTTCTTGTCTGATTGCTGTGGCTAGGACTTCCAGTACTATGTTGACTAAGAGTGGTGAAAGTGGATATCTCTTGTTCCTCATCTTTAGGGAAATGCTTTTAGTTTTTGCCCATTGAGTATGATGTTGGCTATATGCTTGTCATAAATGACCTTTATTATATTGAGCTATGCTCCCTCTATTTCAACTTTGCTGAGAGGCATTTGTTTGCTTGTCATAAATGACCTTTATTATATTGAGCTATGCTTCCTCTATTTCAACTTTGCTGAGAGGCATTTGTTTGTTTGTTTTTCATAAATGGGTGCTGGATTTTATCAAATGCTTTCTCTGCATCTATTAATATGATCATGCAATTTTTGTCCTTCATTTTGTTTATGTCATGTATCATGTTTATGAAATAACCTTGTATCCTCGGAATAAGTCCCACTTGATCATGGTGTATGATCTTTTTAATGTATTGCTGGATTCAATTTGCTAATATTTTGCAGAGGATTTTAGCATCTATGTTCATCAGATATATTGGCTTATAATTTTCTTTCTTCGTAGTACCTTTGTCTGGTTTTGGAATTAGGATAATGCTGGCCTTATAAAATGACCTTGGAAGTCTTCTTTCCTCTTGAATTTTTTTGGAATAATTTGAGAAGCATGGGTGTTAGTTCTTCTTTGAATGTTTGGCAGAATTGTCCTGTGAAGCCAGTTTGTTTGCTGTGAGTTTTTTTGTTTGTTTGTTTGTGTGGTTTTTTTAAAATATATTTTTATTGATTTCAGAGAGGAAGGGAGAGGGAGAGACAGAAACATCAATGATGAGAGAGAATCATGGATAGGCCTCCTCCTGCATGCCCCCCACTGGGGATTGTGTCCTTAACCCGGGCATGTGCCCCTGCCCTGAATTGACCCCGGGACCTTTCAGTCCGCAGGCCGACACTCTATCCACTGAGCCAAACTGGCTAGGGCTGCTGCAAGTGTTGTTATTCCTTCTTCAATTTCATTAGTTGGAATTGGTACATTTAGATTTTCTGATTCTTTCTCATTTAGACTTGGAAGTTTGTATGTTTTTAGCAATTTATTCATTTCACTCAGGTTGTCCAATTTGTTGGCATATAGGTATTCATAGTAGTTTCTTATAATCCTTTGTTTTTTTATGATGGCAGTTTTACTTCTCTTTCATTTCTGATTTTGTTTCTTTGGGCTCTCTCTCTCCTTTTCTTGATGAGTCTGGTTAAAGTTTTATCAATCTTTTTTATCTTTAATAAAACAAACAAACAAACAAACAAACAAAAAACAGCCTTTGCTTTTATTGATCTTTGTATAATTTTTTTTTTAGTCTCTATATCATTTATTTCTGCTCTAATTTTTACTTTCATTCTTTCTATTTACTTTGGGCTTTATTTGTTATTCTTTTTCTAATTCTTTTAGGTGTATGGTTAGATTGTTTATTTGAGATTTTTCTTGCTTCTTGAGATAGGCCTGTAATGCTATGAACTTCCCTCACAGTGCTTCCACTGTGTCCTATAGATTTTGGATTCTTGTATGTTCATTTTCATTTATCTCCAGGTAATTTTGGATTTCTCCCTTGATCTTATTCATTGTTTACTAACATGTTATTTAGCCTCCATATATTTGAGTGGTTTTCAGATTTTTAATTGTAATTGATTTCTAGTTTCATACCATTGTGGTCAGAGAAGATGCTTGATATGATTTCAATCTTCTTGAATTTATTAAGACTTATTTTGTGTTAACATGTGGTCCATCTTTGAGAATTTTCCATGTGTACTTGAGAAGAATGTATATTTTGCTGCTTTGTTCTATAAATATCAATTAAATCCATCTAATTCAGTGTGACATTTGAGATTGCTATTGCCTCATTGATTTTATTTCTGGAAGAACTATCCATGTTAATGGGGTGTTAAAATCCCTGCTATGATCTCTTCTTTAATGTCAACCAATATTTTCTTTATATATTTAAGTGCTCCTATATTGGGTGCATGTATGTTTATAAGGGCTATATTATCTTGTTGGATAGATCCCCTTAGTATTATTATAGTGAACTTCTCTATCTCTTTTATGGCCTTATTTTATAGTCCATTTTGTCCCATATAAGGTTTGATACCATATCTTTTTGTTGATGTTTCCATTTACATGGAATATTTTTTTCCACCCCTTCACTTTCAGTCTGTGTGTATCTATTTTCCTGAGGTGGGTCTCTGGTAGACACCATATATATGGTCCATGTTTTCTTATCTATTCAACTACCCTATGTATTTTGATTGGAGCACTTAATCTCTTTACATTTAAGGTTGTTATTGATAGGTAAATATTTGTCGCCATTTTATTCTTTATACCTATGTTACTCTCTATATATTTATTTTGCTTTCTTCTTTTTTAAAAATATACTTTATTAATTTTTTACAGAGAGGAAGGGAGAGGGATATATTAGGCAGTAAGACAGACATGAGCAGAGCAAGGACGATGGGCCAACTAGCACTACCAAATGTAACTAAGTCTCTCCACCTCTACGTATGTGAGACAAGGGGACTCCCCAGAAGCAAGAGGGAACTAAGCTACAGATAAAGCAGCCTGGGAGGCTGCCCTAAAACCAGTGAGGCCTCTACAGATTCTAGTGACTCTTCCAGACCCTGACCTACCCACCTCACCAGCTTACATGGAAACTCAATCTAGAAAAGCTGAAATCCATAACCAATCTTTACTCAAGTTCTTACAGGCTTTACAGTCCACCCAGAAAGCAGTCCAGAAGCACGTCTGAGACACTCTGCCTGTGACAACTGCTGATCCGTTTCATCCCTTCCGCCCTGGTGACTCTGTTTGGGTAAAGAAATTTACCACCCAAGGACTGACTCCTACCTGGAAAGGACCACACACCATCATCTTGACCACCTCCACAGCAGTCAAGGTCAACGGGATCCCGACATGGCTTCATCACACCTGGCTTAAGACAGCCCAGGCAAAATAGAGAGTCCAGGAATCTTTGGATCCTCTAAAGATTACTCCTGACCCTCATTACGGGCCCTTATCTTATAAACTGGCCCACCGACTTTATTCAGCAGTGAATTAATTCTATCAAGCTTATAGTCCTCAGGGATCAATATAACTTCCTCCCCAACAATGACCCAAAAGAGTCAATGATTTGATTCATGTACATAAAACCAGTGGGGAATGAAGCATCCATCTTATATAAAAACTGCTGTTTGAAATTTTAACCCTGCTATTTTGGCTTCTGTAAATACTTGCTTGCTTAAATAATAAGGAAAATAAGACTACTCCCATTCCAGAGAGGCCATAAACTATGCCCCAGACAGAGTTGTCAGTGCTGACACCAGGCCAGGCCTTGAGATATGGTCTCATGGCCCCTTCCCAGCATGCAGGCCTTCTTTCTCAGAAGTCTCATTCCAAATTTGGGAGAGTTAGAAACATCAATGAGAGAGAAACATCGATCAGCTGCCTCCTGCACACCCCCTACTGGGGACGTGCCCGCAACCAAGGTACATGCCCTTGACCAGAATCAAACCTGGGACCCTTTAGTCTGCAGGCCGATGCTCTATCCACTGAGCCAAATTGGTTAGGGCTGCTTTCTTCTTCTTAAAGCAGGTCCTTTTACATTTTTTGCAGTACTGGTTTGGTGGTGGTAATAAACTCCTTTAGATTTTTTATTTGTTTGTTTTTGCCTGAGAAACAGTTTATTTCACCTTTAATTTTAAATGATAGCCTTGCTGGATAGAGTAGTCTTGGTTTTAGTCCTTGCTTTCCATCACTTTGAATATATTATGTAAATCCCTTCTGGCCTAAAGTGTTCCTATTTAGAAATCAGCTGACATTTTTATGGAAGCTCCCTTGTAAATAGCTAACTGTCCCTCTTGCTGCTTTTAAGATACTCTCTTTGTCTTTAACCTTTTCCATATTAATTATGATATGCCTTGTTGTGGGCCTCTTTTAGTTCCTCTTAGGAAGTCTTCTCTGTGCTTCCTGAACTTGTGTGACTTTTTCCTTTATCAGGTTAGGGAAATTTTCAGTCACTATTTCTTCAAACAGGTTCTCTGTCCCTTGCTCGCTCTCTTTTCCTTCTGGTTCCCCATATTATGTGGATATTATTATACTTGATATTGTCCCAGAAGTCCCTTAGACCCTCCTCATTTTTTAAATTCTTTTTTCTTTTGGATGTTCTGTTTGGATGCTTACTGCTATCTTGTCCTCTAATTTGCCGATTGAATCATTGGCTCCAGCCAATTTTTTCTAGTGTATTCTTCATTTCAGATATTGTATCTTCATTTTTGACTGGTTCTTTTTTTATGATTTCCATGTACTTTTTAATGGTTATTATCTCTTTGTTTAAATTCTCACTGAGATCATCCATTATTCCCCAAGGTTCTTGGGCATCCTTATAACCATTGATTTAAACTATGCATCTGGTATCTTGGTTGCTTCCATTTCATTTAATTCTTTTTCTGGAGATTTCTCTTGCTCTTTCGTTTGGGGCATATTTGTCTCCCCATTTTGTCTCTGTATACTAGGTAGATCTACTATGATTCCCAAACTTGTTATGATGGCTTTATGATGTAGGTCTCTTGTGGCTCAGTGGCACAATCTTCCAGAACACCGGAGCTCAGTGTTCCAGGAATGTTTCTTGTGGGTTTGTGCACTCTCCTGTTGTAGTGAGTCTTCAATGCTGTTGGCCCTTTTGTGGGTGGAGTTAACTCTTGAGGCCAGCTGACTATAAGAATAAACCATGATCTCTATGCATGAGTTGCTGTGCAGGGGTTGTCCTTCAAGGTGAAGTTGTTACTAGCAGGGTCTGGTGCCTGCCAGAATCTCCCTCTGCACATGCTACTTGTGTGGCTAGTTGGGTGTGGTCTGAAGACCACCACTGGATGTGTTGGTGCTGGGTCCACTTGGGCAGGGTTCAGGTATAGGTCAATATCAGACATTATGTGTAACTTGCCTTGGAGTATCTATCTGGAGCTACCACACTATAAACATGCCTGAGGGGGACCAATCTGTGTACAAGCATCAGCTTCCTCCAGCTCTTAGCTGGAGGAAGATCTATAAAAGGTCCGAGGTTTCCTGAGGCCTCCACCTGTCAGTGACTCTGCCTCTCCCTGAGGTTGTCTGGTCTTCCTCCAGAGCCTTCTAAAAAAAGACTGTAGAGTGAGCTGTGACCACAGGCTGGTCACAACCCACAGACCCTTCCATAGATCATGAATTTTGTAGGGTGGGGTGACTAGGGTCAGGAGGATCAGGCTAATGAGCCCCCTACTTGGGGGCCACATGGTCAAGCACTCAATGAGGGGAAAGTAGCCCCTAACCCAGAGCCATACCACTCAATCTTCCAGAGTCTCAAAATCTAGCTCCCCCAGGAGTGTGCTGCTGGTGTAGGTCAGGTACAGTAAACTCAGCAGGGCAGAATCACTGGAGCTCACAAGGACAGATCAAGATTCTCATTGGGGATGGTTCTAGCCAAGTCTACAGGAGGGCCCAAGCACTTCGCTTGGTCCCAGATAATAGTGCTCAAGGGAGACACTCCAAACATCCCAGGTCCAAGCAGCACTCCCTTCCCCCTGAGAAGCTGAGCTCAACAGGGAGGTGCCACAAGGAGTTGGGAGGGCAGATCCAGTCTCCTGTTGGGTATGGTGCCAGCAAGCCTATAGGAGCAGGGCAGGCCTTCTTTCCCTTCCTGACCAAACGTCTCTGAGGGAGATGTGCACCAAAGGTCCCAGCTCTGAGAAGCTCTCAGATTTCCATACAGGTTGGGGCACGCCAGCTGCCAGAAGGCAAGTCAAATGAGTCTCCCACTGGGGAAATAGCACAGACTGAGCTCACAGGGGAGATAGCAGTGGCCCCCATAATGCAGGACAAAAGCCTTCCTTGAGACATGCTCCAAAAGTCCCAGCTCTGAGAGACACTCTCACCCCTCTGTGGGACTGAACTCAGCAGGAAAGGTTCCATAGGAAGTGGAAGGGCTGGCCAAGTTATTCAATCAGTTGGGGAGGGAGCAAGCTGGCTGTGCACTCAAGGTAAGGAAGAATGATTCCCTTTCCAAAGCTACACAGTTCAATCACTGACCGAGTCTCTGCTAAGAGCTTCTACAGTAAAAGAGTACCCCCCAAATCCCTTCTGAGTGCAGCAAGCAGACCCCTCTGCAGGACCCGAGCACAGCAGAATGGTGTCACAACTAGTTAGAGGACTGAGCAGTGCCCTCCCCAGGCTGGTGTTATATCAATAGAAGTGCTTGACCCTGGAAAGGTAGCATCTGGGTCTCTAGCAGAATCCCTTCTCTCCTAGGCAGACTGAATCCCCACTAATTTTCACCACCAGATGCTATTTGGGCTCCTCTCTGTTGCTCTGGATTAGGGATCCCTGTATGGGATTGAGACCCCACATTCCTGGGGGGAAGGAGTTTTGCATTCAAGATATCCCTCCCGTTTCTCAGCCAGCACACATGGGTGTGGGGGCCAGCCTTTTCCCCATCTCCACCCTTCTTATCAGTTTTTATGTGGCTTCTTCTGTAAATCCTTGGTTATATTTCAGTTCAGCTAGACTTCAGTTGGTTATTCAGTTTGGTTGCTCTCTAATTTAGCTGTAAATCAGGTTTGGCACCAGGAGCAATGACTGTAGCTTTAACCTACTCTGAAGACACCTTGAAATCTCCCTTCTCTTTTCTTTATAAAACCTAGGAAATCAAGACTTTCTCCTAGCTTATTAAACAGAGTACCTTCAGACTTTCCTGTGTTATGTGTGAGTATATTTTTCTTTGCCAGTCCACCTAAATTTGAACATAGACATGGTGTGCCTGGAGGAAAAACATATTAGTTTAAGGAGTCATTTTAATGCCAGATTCCATGTGAATTTACTCTTTTCCATATTTAGAATTAACATCTGGAGTGGTTAGGCTTCCACAAACCATGCCAACTGTACTAATGATTCAGGTAAAGAGAGATCCCATATAACTCAGGCACTAGTCCTGACAACCATCAACAACAGTTTCGTGGAGTGCTATTGGGGGAGGGTATTGGTATTTATCTTTCATCATTTGATCCCTTAAAGTACAGTGGAACCTTGGTTCTTGAGCTTAATTTATTCCAGAAGGCTGTTCGAGAAGCAATTTGTTCTAAAACTGAATCATTTTTTCCCATTATAAATAATGTAAATTGAATTAATCCATTCCAAACCCCCAAATGCTTCCCTGTTTAACTTTTCTTATATACAGTACATGCCTAATATACTCTTTAATCCATAAATAAACACTTCTTTTCTTAAATTTATCTAATCACCCTCAACTAGCCTTAAAGCACTCCAGGTCATCATTCAGCATCTTTGCTTGTTCACATATCACTGTCTCTGCCTCTGAAATGCTGTCATTGGCTAACTGCTTTTCCTTTATCCAAATCAACAGTTTTTCCATCTCTTCCATAGCCAGTGATCACTGTTTTGTGAGCACTTTCCCACCCTTAGCAACATCAGTACACTTGATGGCCTCTTTATGTTTTAAAATTGGCTTATCATCTATTTTACCAGCAACAAAAGCAAAAAACAAACAAAACAAAAACAGGACAATATTCACAGCACAATTTCCTGAGATGTTAACAACTGGAGGTTAAGTGACTGGCATTTTCTCCTTTGTTTGTTCCCTGAGAGAAGCTTTTTGTCATGTTCATGTCTCAGCATGAAAGGGTTAAAATGTCAAGAGCAACCACAAGCTATTGAATGATTGCTTTAAATCACAGCTTAAACAATTCTCTTTGGCTATCAGGCTGTAAAACTTAATTTCAATGCTCTAAAAAGAAATGAAAAGGCTAATACAAGGTGGGAAACGCAAGCATTTTAGTTCAATTCTTTCACACCCTTAGCAACATTAGCACTCTTGATGGCCTCTTTATGTTTTAAAATTGTGCTAATCTATTGATTTTGCCAGCAACAAAAACACTCTCTCCTTTGTTTGATGCCTGAGAGACAAGCTTTTTGTCATGCTAAGGTATCAGCAAGAAAGGTTTGTCAGTTGAAAACCAAAGTTTGGTTTAATAATTGAGACATTTTTTTCTGTGAACAACTTGATGGAGAACCGAATTGTTTGAAATGGGAAACTTTCAAAAAATGAGGTTTGAGTGTATAAGAAACATAGGCCATCATGGCTTGTCCAGACTACTCTACCTCCAACATTACAAAGTTGCCTTTTAGTTTTTTTTTCTTCTGGGTAGTACAGTTCCTAAAGGCAGATGTGCTCTCACTTTAGTTAGAAGAGAATGCTATTCAAAGAGGTAAAAACACAGTCCAGTGGAGACAATTCTTTACATCTTTACATCTTATAAATACTTTCAGAGCAAGGAGACAAAGGGTAAATGTATCAAAAGAAAAGGAAAAAAATGTGACTGTACTAATCAATGCTGTTTATGGGTGCCCACCATGTGTCCTACACAGTGCACACAGGAATATATACATTACTAGAGGACTGGTGCATGGATTCGTGCACCAGTGGAATCCCTTGGCCTGACCTGCAGGGATCAGGCTGTAACTGGCTCTCTGACATCCCCTGAGGGGTCCCGGGTTTCAAGAGGGTGCAGGCCAGGCTGAGGGACCCCACTGGTGCACGAATTCGTGCACCGGGCCTCTAGTATGCATATAAGAAGATTGAGTCTGGGAATGGGATAGACCAAACCTATATAATGAAAGCCTAATATGCTAAGTGTCCGGTCATCCAGTCATCCGTTCAGCCAATCAAAGTGTAACATGCTAATGATATGCTAAGGCCGCTAAACCGCTCGCTATGATGTGCACTGACCACCAGGGGGCTCAATGCAGGAGCTGCCCCTTGATGGTCAGTGTGCTCCCACAGGGGGAGCACCGCTCAGCCACAAGCCAGGCTCACGGCTGGCGAGTGCAACAGTGGTGGCAGGAGCCTCTCCCACCTCTGTGGCAGCACTGAGGACGTCCCACTGATGGATATCCCCCGGGGGCTCCCAGACTGCGAGAAGGTACAGGCCGGGCTGAGGGACACCCCGAGTACATGAATTTTGTGCACTGGGCCTCTAGTTGTTTTATAAATGGTTGTAATCCCTCCTAGTAAGATTACAAAGGGTAGGAAAACAGCATATATTCCCCAAATTGGCACAACTAGCAGCAAGGTAGGAAAACAGGATCCAGTCTTTCAGGATCCCTGTGTTCTTACTCCTGCCTTGCCCACTGCTCTTTCTCTGTTGTGAAATACTCATTGTTTGAGATCTAATCCTTTGTCACCCTCCTCTTTTCTCTTCTCCTCATCCTTTAATGAGTAGCTGTCTACCCCAATCTTTTAAAGAAAAAACTAGGGCCTTCTGGCTTGGGCTTGGAGCAAAGGGTGAGCATCTGGGGAGAAAAAGATTCACAAGTCTCATGCATCAACATGTGTTACTTGGATATCTGAGTTTCAATGTTAAGGGTATCCCAGTCACTTTACAAAACATTCATTCTAGGTTATTTCTAGCATATGAATGTGGCCAGGCAGGGGGAAGGCAGTGCTGATACATCAGGAAGAAAACACCACGCACGGGGTAAGGCAGTCTGTTTTCTGTAAGTAAGCAGGGTCTACGTGACCTAAGGAAAAAACAAAAACAGCAAAAATTTGTTGGCACAGTTCACATAACTTTCTGCCTGTAACAAGAACAAAAAGGAATACTCTAATTTTCTTTTGCACACTTGTTATTTTTTTAATTTATTAAATTAATTGGGGTGACATTGTTTAACATGAACATATAGGTTTCAGGTGTGGGTTTCTATGTTACAAAATCTGTATATTGCACCATGTGCTCACTACCCAAAGTCAAATTGTCTCCTCTCACCACCATATATTAGGACCCGCCTTTTCCCCTCATCCCCTTCTGTAATGTTTTGTAAATTTTTTTTAAAGTTTATATATATATAATCAAGAGGATCAATTTGCTCCACATCCTGAGATTTTAGAAAGCAATATATATATTGCTTTCAATTATCTTTGCAATATCTTTATATGGTGGGGAAAAAAGTTGTCTTTAGCCTCAGTTTTGTTGAAGAAACTGTGGCTTAGAGACATACAATGTTTTTTATCCAATCACCTTTTCACACCAAAAATGGTATTCATTTCAATTGAGTTGACCCTCAATCCCATTCTCTTTCTAATTTTCATGACTAAAAACTTGAATTTCCACAATTGCTGATAAAACTACAAAGAAAGAGGGTTTTAAATTATTTAGAGAAGAGATCTTAACCTGACTCTCATTGATTTATGTATTTTTAAAAATATTTTTATTGATTTCAGAGAGAAAGGGAGAGGGAGAGAAAGATAGAAACATCAATGATGAGAGAGAATCATTGATTGGCTGACTCCTGCACACCCCCTACTGGGGATCCCTCAATCTGGGCATGTATCCTTGATCGGAATTGAGCCTGGGACCCTTCAGTACTCAGGCAAATGCTCTATCCACTGAGCCAAACCAGCCAGGGCTCATTGATTTATATTTTACCCAGTTATATTTGCTTCCAAATGGAATGAAAAATATAATGCCAAAGAGATCTATAATCTAACAACAAATATATCTCTATGTGTTTTTGGACTCTTTCCAGCCTCTTCTGTTCTCCCCAGTACTCCCGTAACAGTGCAGTCAGCTTTCATACCCAGCCACTGCAATGCACAGACCCTTTGCCTCATCGCTGAAAACTCTGGAACTCTCTAATGTTCATAACCTATTGTGTAATGGGTAAGGAAGGGCAGCCAGATAGATCACTAAGTGTGGCATGAAACATGCAAGATGACACTCCACTTGGGAGCTGAGCAGCAGGCACTAGCTCAAAACAGAAGTTGTGTTCTAGGGCAAGTTCTCCATCCAGAGCAGACTGATGGCTCCATGCAGCTGCTTGCTGAAATCCATATGACTTCCAGGGATCCAGCTCTCACAAGGCAGAGAAAATGGAACTGTAGAAGGAAGTTGAGGATAGGGCCATAGAAAGGCCTACTGTTTGTATCCCATGAAGGTTTCTCTTTTAAATAAGAAAACAACTTTCTTATTTAGTGGGGGGGGTTTTTTTGGGAACATGTTTTAGTTTTCCTCTCTATTGAGACATGTCAAAGAACCTCATGGAGAATGATAGGCATCTATTTTTATCTAGAAAGAAAAACTATCATGGATAAATAAGTCTGACACACAGGTGTTCCTTGGACACATTTCACCTCACAGAGTTCTGATTTTTCTGTTCCTTTATTATTTATGAATAATTTTCATAGTATCAAGCTTCTAGACACCTGGTCCCAAATGGCAAAAACACAAGCTCAGACAGTAGCAAGTTCTCAAGGCAGGTCAGGTATTTGCTTTGCTTCACTTCTAAAGCAGCCTGCATGTGACAACATGGCTTTGCTTTTCCTTCACATTCTTCTGTCTACATATGCCTGTCAGAAACTTGAATAAAAAATACCCAGACCCTAACCATTTCCCCTCTAGACTTTTGCTTTGGTGGAAAGCGAAATCATATCATACATTACATGTGTAGGGCATGGATTCTGATTGCTTGGCAGCAGATCATGGCACTTATATACTCACATGAAGAGTGAATAATAACTATATACTTTGCAGGTGGAGATGAACTGGTGAAATTTTACCATGGATGGGATTTGATCCTGATAGTAAAACTTAGAGTCATAGGGTCAATTTCTCAAAATCTAAGCAAAATTTTAAATGAAATTCTACCTTCACAGAGATCTGATTTCTTTCTTCCCCCTGCAAATATTTAGATTGTAAAATGATTTCTTGCTTTAGTCCATCTCATATTTCTAGAAAAATATTATATTTGAGCCCAAGAATAGAACCATAATAGGGAGAGATGTTAACATTTAATTATTTATTAGATATTCATTCATTCATCCCATAAATATTTATTGAGCATCTGTTATATGCAAGAGAAAGTACTATGCATTGAGGATACAGAAATGAAGAGTACAGCTAAAACCTCTGCCCTCAGAGGGTTTAAATTCTGAAAACAGAAGCAGAAAGTAAAACACTAAACACATAAATATCTATCCTATCTAATAAAGAGGCAATATGCTAATTGACCCTCACACCTTTGCAAAGATGGCAGCGCCCACAGCCAGTAAGGAGGGAATATGCTAATTGACTGCCCTGCCCTCAAAGATGGTGGTGCCCACAACCACAAGATGGCGGCACCCAGTCCCCTCAGCACCCCAGCCGCCCAGGGCCGGCCCGAGGCGCAGGCAAGCCTCTGATGGCAGCTGCCCAGCCAATGGCAGCTGCCCAGCTGATGCCTGAGGCACAGGCAAGCCTCGGATGGCTACTTCCCAATTGCCCAGGGCCGCCTGAGGCTCAGGTAACCAGGGCAGGCCAAGGCTTGCGCTGCCAGCAGTGGCAGCAGCAGAGGTGTGATGGGCGTCACCTTCCCCTGATTGCTGGGTTGCCTCCCACCCCTGAGGGCTCCCAGACTGTGAGAGGGGGCAGGCTGGGCTGAGGGACCCCCCCATCCCGTGCATGAATTTTCATGCACTGGGCCTCTAGTCTGTATATATAAAACCCTAATATGCAAATAGACCGAATGGCAGAACAACAGAACAACCGAACAAAAGGTCGCTATGATATGTGCTGACCACCATGGGGCACATGTGGAACATGGTGGGCATCAGCAGCAGGAGGCAGAGCATGAAACATGGTGAGTGTTGGCCATGGCAAGATGGTGGAGCAGGTGAGTGTGGGCGCCAGACCAAAGCGGGGCACTTGTTTCTGTCATTGGGGTGAGCCTCTGGTGGTTACTGAAAATTCTTTGCTCCTGCACGCTGTGGTCCCACCCAATGCTTGCACTTTCTGCTGGTGCCAGAGCTGCCACTTACACCTGCTGCTGGTGCCCAGTGCCAGCCCCGATCACTCGGTGCTGTCAGCAGGTGTGAGCAGAGACTGCCAGCCCTGATTGCCCCTCAGGGCTTCTCCATCTCCCCCTGTTCCTGAGGGGTGATCGAGGCTGGCAGCCACCTCTCGCACCCACTGCCGGTGTTGGAGCCACCACTCATACCCACAGCCAGCATCGGAGCTGCTGCTCTCACCTGCTGCTGGCGCCTGGCACCGGTCCCGATTGCTGGGTGCCGTTAGTGGGTGTGAGCAGCGGCTGCCAGCCTCAATCGCCTGTGAGGGCTTCTCCACTTCTTCCTGCTCCTGAGGGGCAATCAGAGCAGCAGCCACTGCTCACACTCACTGAGAGCGCCGGCCCCACTCGCACCCACTGCTGGCACCGGCCCCAATCGGTCCATGCAGTCAGTAGGTACCAGCGGGGCCAGTGCAGTCAGTGTGTGGGAGCGGTGGCAGCGGAAGTGGGGCTGCTGGCAGATAGGGGACCAGGGGCTGCGGCAGGAGGGGTAAGGCAGGGTGTGGAGGATGGTCCGAGAACCACCCCTGTGTCCACTGCAGCTTCATGGCCTACAGTTCCTTTCAAGCTGCATGAATTCATGCACTGGGCCCCTAGTCTAAAATAATCTTTTTAAATCTTTTTTCAACTTTGTCACCCACTGTAAGGAGCATTTCAGAACTGAAAGGGAACTTAAAGCTCATCAAATCCAAGTAGGTCAAGATTATTTCATTTCATTTAGCTACATAATACTCCTAAGAGGAGGGAGAGGCAGAGAACATGGATGGAGAAGTTAAGGCAGCAAGAGGCTTCATTTGTCATGAAGCTTATGTATGGCAAAGAACTCTTGGCTTTGAGTCCTATGTCTCTTTTTCAATGACAGCTACATGACTGGGTATATTTTATTTACCCAGAGACACTTTGATGAGCTATAAAAAAAACAAGGCTTAAGATCTTCCACTTCAGAATAACCACAGGCCAGTGGGACCACACAACAACAAAAACAACAACAACAACCAAACACTTAAACAAACACAAATACAACAAAAAGTAAGGAGTAGGCTAGTGAATCCAGTAGCTTACACAACAGGATGTGTTCCAAAAACTTCTTAGCTGACTTTCTGGTCCAATACAGTTTATTGGGCTGAATTACCCAAGTCGTGTAATTTCCCCAAGCCCAACTTTTATTTTCCAGACAGAAATGACATTACTGATGACAGGATACAATGAAGAATACAAATGAACAAAATGAAAGGAGCAGTGAAGGTATGAAGAACTATAAAATCATGGATTGAGAGAGAGAGAGAGGCCTTGGCAGGTAACATAATTTTGAAATACAGAATTAGGTGAATTATACTCCTCTGCCCTGGCATCTAATAGAAATTTGCATACACATTTACGTGCATCTCCAGAACACTTTATCATGCAGTTGGAAAGAATACAGAATAGAGAGGGTTTTGTTGATTTGCTTCTACTCTTCTTCTGCACTGTGGGGCTCTTTGCTCAGTCCCAGATGAGGGATCAATTAGGACAACAGAAGTCACTGTGAAATAGAGTGAAATTTATCTCTGGAAACTTTCCATCCATTCCCATTGTTTCCACAATCCCGACCCCACTGCCTAGCCGTCCTCCCCACTATTTTTTGCCATAAATACTTTCCCCACATATCTTTGTGCTATCCATGATTATCCAAGGCTACACACTACTGACTTTAATGACAAGGATGTCCTCCACCAAGAAACTAATTCAATTTGCCTCTAGACCTATGAAAGTAATAGCTAACACATAAACTTCATATATTCCTCCACAAACACTTGGAGTCCAATTACTTATTAGGTGCTATTATTAGGTGCCAGCTTCAGCTTACAAATAGTCTTCTCACACCACAAAAATTCTTAACCAGATGAAATACAGCTAGGTTCCAAAAGGTGACAGTGATAGAAATGTCAGATATGCAGCAGACCAATGTAGTCTGGTACTTTCAACCCCCAGAGATTGAGATCTATAATCTATTTGGGACAAGGCTGGTGCTTAAGCAGCTGGACAGAAGCAGGATCCAACAGTGTCCTTGACCTTCCTGTTCTCTGGCCAGCTGCCAAGCCTACACTTTCATCAATGAGCACATGAGCATATGAGACACTCAACTCTGGGCAGCTACATGAAGTCATGGGATAAGAGTGATCAGCACATATTGATCTGGCTCTGAAAGGGAAAGAATCCATGCAGGTAGAGGAAAGCTTGTTCCCTCCATGCCCAAAAGACAAATAGTTCTTGTTACAAAAATTAGAATGAAGTCTGAGGTGCACATGTGATCTCAGATTGAAGAACAGTTAAGTATTTACAGATTTCTCCACTGATGTTCAGAAAGAGTCTCCATTCAGCTGAAGTGGCATGTCTTCAACTCTCACGGCACTTGTTATGAATAAACCAGACTGCCTTGTTACCATTTGAAATTCTATAACAAGTATTTTTCAGCCTTGGCCAGCATTCTAAGAACAGCAGAATTCTCACCAGTGCAAAGTCCAAGGAAATCAGAATATGAACCCATTGTTGATATATTTTCTTTTGACATACACAATTTTACTGAAACTGCTGACTTGGAATATGAAATGCAAAGATGCTTTATCTGAAAACTCTACAAGGACTTATGGCTTCAAGAAAGTCCATTCTAGCCATATTGCTGTAAAGCCATATTACCTACTGGTTCTGAATTCCCTATGTTCTTACATCTAGAAGCCCTTTCAAAAGGTTCAAATTATACTCCCCAATATAAACTCCCTTTCCCTTTATTATTTATTTTGTAATTGTGCACCAATGCTCAATATGCAAGATGCTTCATTTAGAACTGCAGTTAGCAGTATATCTATTCTAGGTCTCTGAAACATCTGCCAAGATCTATGTTTCAGTCCTTGAGCAAAAATATCATGGACTGTTTGTAGACCTTTGTTTTCTAGGAAGATACGTGAGATGGAAATTGGCAAATTGCGATTGCACTTTAGAGTGTCTGGTGAAATTACTTTGGATCCTTGATGTATGGGAAAGTGGTTTGGATGGCTGGCCAGACCAGACATTGTATATGCTCATGCCAGAGGAGTCAAAGCAATATATTGACCTATTCCAAACCATTAGGGGGCAATCTGCTTAATTAGGGAAGTCTCTAGTTCTGAAAGCTGGGTGATTTAAATGCTCAGTGGGAAAGGTTATTGGTCAGTTGATAGGTCAGCCATGGTCTGAAGACTTTTTCTCTTAACATAACAATTTGTCTTCAGACTTTTTAAAACCTCCAGTAGACTCCAGGCTAGCCAAATATTTAGTGGTTTTGTGAAGTTTTTGGTATTCATATCAATGGCAGTTCTTCAGAAACCCATTTAAAATGTTGTTTCTTTTCCATATGGCATTCTGAAAGGGAACTGGGGATTACAAATTTAAGATTGTGACAAAAAATAATGCTCTTTGTAACTATTTCCATACTTTCTGAACTTTTGAAATGAGTTTGATTTATATTGTGCCAATACTGAATACCATGTTTATCATTAGCATTGTGATTACTTTCTGAACTTTTGAAATGAGTTTGATTTATATTGTGCCAATACCGAATACCAACCATGTTTATCATTAGCATTGTGATTAAAAAAAATATTCCCTTGGCAACTGGAATAACTCTATGCATGCTCTGTGGTAGGTTTTTGGTTTAAATCTTTTGCTATGTTTTGAAGTTTGATTGACTGATTCCATAAATGAATCTTGAAGAAGGATAGATCACCCTAGTTTCATCTTAACACTTTCAAAGCACATTTAGCACAATTCAAAGTACGAGACTCAGAGCACTGTTTGCAAAGTTGTTCTTTCTTTACCTCACTGTCTTATCATGTATTCTGAGAACAACACTTAGTCAGATTTTCAAGCTCTTGAGACTGTAACTTCACCCTTTTCATGAATGTGACTCTATGACAAGCCAAATAATGTAACCTTCTGAGAAGTCTTAGAGTCCCTGCCAAGCCCATGGCTCTCTTCAGGGTGGTTCTCCATCCATATATTATTGCACTTTATATTTTGTGGTTCCCTCACCTACCCCCCAACACTGGCTGTAGCTTTCTAGCCAAAGAATTTGTGCCCAACCCAAAGGCAGCAATCCATAGATTGGGCAAGGGCCAAAAAGAGGTCAAACTGTAGAACTCTATTTGACAAAATGATGGAATAACTGATTCTCTGATCTCTCACTTGGAATCAGTATGGGAGAAGTGCAAAGTGACTGTTAGTAGTGGTAAAAGAATTTGGGGGGGGGAGAAAAGAAGGTAGAAGGCAGAACCAAGGGGTAGGAGCCAGAAGGCAGCAAGAAATAGAGAATAAGAGGGGAAACTGAACCACGAACATGGTATAATATCACTGGGGTTATCATGCATCATCAAAACTGCAGATTATTAAAGATACTGCTGCATTCTTACTGATTCCCTAGTTCTCCAACAATTTGGCAACAGAATTGCCCAGACTGTATCCTGTCCTTCTTACAACACATCTTCATTACACCTGGATATGAAAGTCAGACTTTCTAGATTCTGACAAATTATATTGGAATGTTCAGTAAATAATTCATTTACTATAAAATTAAACATGGATTTTGTAGATAGATGTTCTGACAAGTTTTATGAGGGCTACAAAGATGAACATCTACAATTCCTGCTGTCAAGGGGCTCATTGGTTTAAAGAAGTACGATCATACAGTGTTGATGGAGACGGTGAAGGGTTAAAAATGGGCATTCTGGACTGCCTGCTTTCAAATCTTACCCCGACATCACTAGCTATATGACCTTGGGCCAGCTGTTTAACTTCATTGTGCCTAGTTTTCCTCATCTATAAAATGGGGGCAACACTATAAAACCTACCTTGTCAGGATTATATAAGGTTGGCCTATAAAGGGCTCAGAACAGAGTTCAGAATAACTGAGGTTGCCCACGTCCTTCCCAGGTGTCTGAGGTCATTGTGGAAAAGAAAGGAATTGGGGGGATTAGAAGCAACTCTGTATAAACTCATGAAAAGGCAGTCTGTGTGCCAAACCAGGCAGTGTAATTGGGGACTTATACCTAGATTCCAAGGCAACTATACCACTCAATGTCCTTGATCCTTGGCATAGAAGATCCCTCCTTTCATTGGTCACTCACATGCCAGAAAGGGAATTTGCCCTCCCCCGCTGCTTCCCCACTCTTTCTTTGCTCTTCCATTTGCCAGACATCTGCTGCTCTGGTGTCTGCTTCACCTTTTTCCGCGTGATCTTGTTCTCCCCCCTTCTTGTCCCTCCTCATACTTTCTTACAGGAAAGAACTAGGGGCAATTTTCTTTACAACATATGTAACCACACAAAACATACATTTCCCACTTGGCTCTGGTGTGTTCATGAGTCTATCAAGACCATCTGCACTTGCATATCCAATATCCCCCAGTCCACCTCACCCCCTAAATCTAATCCTTTCAGTGTAATTTAACAGGGTCTTTGTGCTATAAAGCCCTTAATAATTTTTTAAACAAAATTGCCTTAATACACAGCAATTGCTAAATGCAATACGGAAATATTTACCTTTCTTGCCAGATATAAATTCCTGAGTCTGTAGCTGCCTTGCACAACTTGCAGAACTCTATGTGATGCAAACCATAAAAGACACATTTCTTAAAAGCTACTCCTTTGGGAAGTCTAGCAACACATCACATTCAATTCTACAAGAAATGAACATTGCAAATTATCAACAAGTTAATTGCTCAGGGCAAGAACCCAAGCCAGCCCTATAAAGTTTAATTTCCCCTTGACCCTCTGTGGCTGACATCTGATAGGCAATATTGAGTCTTTCCTGTGGCACCTGATTTCCAATTGTTGACTTGTGCTTATCATCACTGTAAAACACTCAGACATAAGTTCTACTGACAGACAGGAATCCAGTTGGAAAGTAACACAATCAGAGCATCATGGAATATGGAATATGGTCATATAACTGCAGTTATACATAAGCATCGAAGATAAAAAATAAAGTTTGTAACCCTATACTTACAAAACTATTTAAGTGGTCATAAATTTTCCAGTGGATTTGGAAATATCTTAATAGTCATTCTTTCGGGAATTCTTGAAACCCCACGAATTTGCTATTTTCTCCAATGAATCTTTGAAATGGTTTGAATTCGTCCAGATCATTCAACAAATGCTGGTTGAACCCTTTATTGCATTAGTACACTTGGATAAATTCTGTGGATAATGCAACATCAGATCAGATACACAGTGGGGACCCCAATAACTTAAAATCTAGTAGAAAAATAAGATGCATAAATGTGGTAGGCAGATTAATAATTACTCAAAGATACCCACTCGCTAATCTCTGGCACCTCTGAATATGTTACCCTATATAGCAAAAAGGACTTCACAGATATAATTAAGGTCAAGGACCATGTGATGGGGAGATTATCTTGGATCATTTAGGTGGGTCCAACCTAATCATGTGATTTCTTAAAACTGGAGAAACTTACCCATCTATAGTCAGAGGGAGATGTAAATATTTAGAGAGATACAATGCTGGTGGCTTTGAAGATGGAAGGGGCCATGAACCAAGGGATGTGGGTGGCCTCTAGAACCTGGAAGAGGCAAGGAAATGAGTTCTCCATTAGAGCCTCCAGAAAGGAATATAGTCCTTACCACATCTTGATCTTAGCCAAATGAGAGCCTGATTTCTGACCTCCAGAACTGTACGCTAGCAAATTTGTGTTGTATTAAGTCACTAAATTTGTGGTAATTTATTATAGTAGCAATAGAAAATTAATAAACACATAATTTTAATATAAGTTAGAAGGTGTCCATTCCTATAGAAGAGATATACTGTAAAGTGAGTGGGATCTTAGATGAAGGTTAGCATAAGAAAATTGACTATCTTTATCTTCTCTTTTAGTTTTGTCACTCCTGACTCCAGATTTTGTATCTCTTTAGGATTTATACAAATACATCCATATCTAAATATCTTCATAATGTCCTCCCCATCTTCCTGGTAGCTGTGCAGCACAAAGCTTTAGATCATACAAATGGGGTGAGTAATTTATGCAAAATGGGAAGGTAACAAAACAGGCTAACCCTTTTTTGACCACAGTCCACATCCAGGAGGAAGTTTCCAAAGCTAAGATTAACATAGCCAAAAGTAAATTTCGCGTATCATAATGACAAATTCATGATAGAATTCTAGTGATACCACATGTCATGCTATCTAAAACCTTGTTTTCATTTTTAAAATTATTCTGATAGAACTGGAGTCAGATTCCCACTTTAGCAAGATGAAGAAACTATGAACAAATATTAACTCCTTTGCTGTAGTCTGCATGGTGCGTAAAGGATAGAGATGGAATTGCTAAAATGACTCTGACTAAATAGAAAAGATAAATAAAATCAAAAGGAGGAAAAAAATAGAATCTGAGTGGGATGCAATAGAAATAATACATTATGTTCATGCATGAGTATACATGATTATACTTAACACTTATCACAATGCTGTGAAGGCCTTATTATCCTTGCTTTACTGATAAGTGATCACAGAGATTCAATGACTAGTTACTAAATTGCAATGTACAGTCTTAAACTAAGGATAACTAATATACTATACAATATATTAAGTAATGAACATACTCTGTTTTGTTAAAACCATCCAAGAGAAAGATACTAGAGTGTAGGTCCCTGAAAGCCAAAGGCTATAAATGCTAACAATACCACTGCATACTCAGCACTTGATATCATGCTTGTACATAGGAGGGCCTACCAAAATTGCTTGTGAAATGAAGGAATGCTGTCTGGTGAATAGCAGGCCTCTCTGTATGCCTCATTACCAGGCAGAACACAAGATAGCACACATTTTGACAAAGTCTGCAAGTGATTTCAGATGGAGTTTTTAAACCTTTGGGACATATCTGAATCACCTGTAGAGCTTTTAAAAATCCAGACACCTGGCCATATTCTAACATCTAGACTTGCCATTGTAGGATGGCTATTGTAGGACACTTGCTGTAGAGAACTATTGTAACCCCTCTTTGGGTTAGATCTCACTATGAATCCTTTAATCCCATTGAAACACAGGATTCAGAATATTATAGAGCAGGAGCAAAATTGTTTTTCTCTATATTATTTTCCTACTATACAATATATTAAGTAATAAACAAATGATACTCCAAAATAACATGAGTGGATACAGTCTTGGACTGTGAGCAGACATGGTTTCCCTAGTAATAGGGTGCACCCAGAAGAGTTTTGTTCACAGCTGACAATCAAACTCTGTTGATGGATGGAGAAAAATGGGCAACTGAAAAACTCCTCTTGTTGTGTTGAAGAGGCCTGTGTGCTTGTACATATAACCAGAAATTGAAGGTTCATGAGAATATTGTACCATAACTTACTTACCTCATTCTTTACTCTGAGGGCCTTGTTTTTCTCTATTATCTAATAGAAACCTAAAACATGAGTGCCCATAATTCTAAATAGAACTGGAATTTCAATGGGAACTCTGTGAACATTACACTATCTCCTTTGCTGTAGTGTGTAGTCTATTTTCAGCCAAAGGGGCACAGAGATCTGGGTGAGCTAAGAACAATGGTCACAGTGTACTGACCATCTGTTTTCTTAAAAAAAATGAAATTGTTACCTGATGGTATGCAGGGCCCTCTTAAGTCAATCCCAGATACACAGATTTTTTTAAAAGGTCCATTGGTCCTTGGATGCACACAAGAAATGATGATCAATGTTCTGTAATCAAAATCCTAAATTCCCACATAGATGATCTGTGGCCAACCTTTTATTGATTCATCATGGAATGGATGTGAGTCTTGAATCCATACATCCTCCATTGTCTTAATGAAGACACTCTCAGTTCTCCTAAAAGGGACTGGTGAAATTTAGGAAGAAAAATACTATATTAAAAAATACAAGCTTTTTAAATTATAGCTAAAAAAATAGAAGTAATGACAAATTATTTTACATGGGTTTTTTTTTTTTGCTTTTTTATCCCCAGTAGGAGATGTGCAGGAGGCAGCTGATTGATGTTTCTCTCTCATCTATGTTTCTAACTCTCTATCTCTCTCCCTTCCTCTCTGTAAAAAATCAATAAAATATATTTTAAAAAAATACAAGCTTTTTAAATTATAGCTAAAAAAAAATAATAAAGTAATGACAAATTATTTTACATGGGTTTTTTTTGCTTTTTTAAAAATTTCTTTATTTAGCCGAAACCGGTTTGGCTCAGTGGATAGAGCGTCGGCCTGCAGACTGAAAGGTCCAAGGTTCGATTC
>NW_005372021.1:238193-261704 GCF_000412655.1 Myotis brandtii | reverse complement strand
TTTTTACCGCAGCATAGTATTCCATTGTGTAGATGTAACACAGTTTTCTAATCCACTCATCTGCTGTTGGGCACTTAGGCTGTTTCCAAATCTTAGCTATGGTGAATTGTGCTGCTTTGAACATAGGGGTGCATATATCCTTTCTGATTGGTGTTTCTAGTTTCTTGGGATATATTCCTAGAAGTGGGATCACTGGGTCAAATGGGAGTTCCATTTTTAGTTTTTTGAGGAAACTCCATACTGTTCTCCACAGTGGCTGCACCAGTCTGCATTCCCACCAGCAGTGCACGAGTGTTCCTTTTTCTCCACATCCTCTCCAGCACTTGTCGTTTGTGGATTTGTTGATGATAGCCATTCTGACAGGAGTGAGATGGTACCGCATTGTCATTTTGATTTGCATCTCTCGGATGATTAGTGACTTTGAGCATGTTTTCTATGTCTCTTGGCCTTTCTTCTGTCTTCTTTCGAAAAGTATCTATCTAGGTCTGTTGCCCATTTTTTGATTGGGTTGTTTATATTCCTTTTTTTAAGTTGTATGAGTTCCCTTATGGTATGATATTCTCAAAAAGATAAAAACAAATGTTCAAGTACCCCTTTTGCAAGACAGCCCCAACAATGAGGTCAGTCAAGCAAAGTGGCATTTTTCCTTGGAATTCACTGAGGTATTCAGGTCATAATTGGCTGTGGTATTTGGGAAAATATGGGGGAAGAAACTTGGCTCTTGGAAAGAAGGGAAAAATGATCTCAATGCCCCAGAAGTTCTCTTTCAAACTCCAGATTTGCAGTGGGAAATTTGGAGTTAGAAATTCCAATAAAGAACAGGATATATTGAGGCCACAGATTTCAAACAAAAGGAAAGTTCAAGGAGATGTTTTAAAAAATAAAGGAGACTCTAGTACAAAAGTCTTAGCTAGTTGAATGGTCAAATAATCTAACTGAATCATAGGAAAGAATGATTCATGTCTAAATGTGAAATTGGGGGTGGGTGTCATCTGCTTATAATCTGATTATACATTTGTTGAACAGTGGTACACTAATGGGATGCCCATTAAAAAGTTTCATTTATCAAGTTTAACATGATAATTTTTATCATATTCTGTAAGAATCTGTCTTGCTTCTCATATTCTTTCTTGAAAAGATTGAGAATTTTTAATATCTCAATCCATTACTTGACCATATATTTCAGGTGTACTCACTCACTATGTGCTGGGCACTGTACCAAGGAATATAATAACTATGAAATAAGAAAACCAGGATGCCTACTCTTAAAAAACTTAACATCTAATTGTAGAAATAGAACTTAAGCACATGCAGACTTTAAGTAGCAATTGTCAATGGATGCCAATTGGAAGTGCAATGTGATTTCTGAAATGTGAGGGAGCAATGTGGGGTAGGTTATTTGTGGGAAGAGCTGAGAGGGAGGTTGGGCTTGATCTGTACTATAATGAATGGAATGGTGGTGGGAGGCATTAAGTAAGAGAGTGTGAAATGAGCTTGGAGGCAGTAAGTAAAAAGATCAGAGAGTATAAGGAAATGAGTCTGTCTGTTTGACCTCTGTTCTTGAAACATATTTGAGATTTGAGGCCCAAGTCATGGAAAAAGACTGTGGCACTATGGAATGAGCCTTGGTTTTGAGACTGGATTCTAATTTTGCCACTGTAACCTCAGCTTCCATCTAATACATGTTGAAAAGCAGAAATTTTAAACTTACTTATTTGAAAATGGCTCCTGACTCATTTGTCTTTAGCCTCTGTGCTTCTCAAAACTGCTCTAGCTCTGGCTGTCACTACCCAGATGCCGGTCACTACCCAGAACTGTTAGGCACCCTCCACTTGACAGGCTGTTGCTTCTTCTCACCTGGAGAGAATCATGTTGAGCAAAACGCAGTACTGCTCTGACTCTTCCTTTTTTTTCCATGGTACTATCAAACAAGGCTGTTACAAGCACAACAGGCATAATGCAATAGTCCTCCAACTGGGCAGCACATTAGACGTACCTGAGGAGCTTCCAAAATCCCAATATTCACACCATTGAATCAGAGAGGCTGAAACCCAAAAAGCGTTTTTTAATGCTCCCAGGTGATTTCAATGTGCAGCCAAGGTTGAGAACTACAACTTTAAAGCGATGGTCTAGAGTGGTCGGCAAACTGTGGATCGGCAAACCATGGCTCGCGAGTCACATGCGGCTCTTTGGCCCTTTGAGTGTGGCTCTCCCACAAAATACCGACTTCTGCGCATGGACCAGGAAGTTTTAATCACACTGTATGTGTGCGCCCACACATAGTATTTTGTGGAAGAGCCACAATCAAGGGGCCAAAGAGCTGCATGTGGCTCTCAAGCCGCGGTTTGCCGACCACAGGTAGACCAGTGGTTCTCAACCTTGGCTGCACATTAGAATCACCTGGGAATCTTTTTAAAATCCTGATTTCTGGGCCTCATCCTTTGGAAATTCTGTTTCTTTGTTACTAATGTTGTGGCCCCACCCCATAACAAAGAAACAGAATTTCTGGAGGATGAGGCCCAGAAATCAGGATTTTAAAAAGATTCCCAGGTGATTCTAGTGTGCAGCCAAGGTTGAGAACCACTGGTCTAGGAGATTCTACTGCTCAGTAATGACTGTCACACTCCAAGTTCCACAAAGTGACCAGGAGGGAGGGATACTTGCTGCTGGAGGTTACACAACCCCGCTCAGGAGAGTGTGGACCCTCTTTAAGATCTCACCACCAGCATGGGTTTCAAATCCCTCCTTTCATTGGCCAATGAGTAATTAATTGCTGAACTAAACCTCTCCATGGCTCCAAGGATAAATATTTATTCTGAGAGACTGTATAGTCTAAACTCACGAACGGAGTAGGAATATCTTCATAACTGCCTCATAATTTTCCACAATGGAGTCAATGTTTTACACAATTATGCAGAGCTGTTTCATTCCTTTCCTTCCTTTTCTCTCTCTCATCTTAAACCTTTTTCAGATTGTGGTCTACTCAACGGTAAGGAAAATGTACTGCATTCATGGAATGGCACTCTTTTATCCATATACAGAGTAGCTGAAATTTAACGAGTATATCTCAAACACTTTGGGTTCTCTGTGAGGACTGAGAAGGTACCACTGTGTTCTTCTAGAAGGTATCTGTGTAACCTTTAGCTGAGTTTTTCAGGCTTTTCAAGCCTCAATCTTCTCATATAGAGAAAAATAGCACCAGCATCAAATTGCAAGGTTGTGCGGATATTATTTCTTATTTATGAAATAATGTATATGTGACATGGGAGTTTTAGAAAGTTTAACATTATTATTGAAAAATAGGTCTCTGTTCATTTTAAGTAGGGAAAGAAAGAACAAAAGAGAAGAAAGAGGAATGAACATAGAAGAATTAAAATTCATATTATTCAAATGTCCATTTTTAGAGAGAGTGGAAAGGAGTAAGTAAGTTACCTCCCGGTCCCACCCCAACCAGGGCCAGAGATCAAACCTGCAACCCAGGTACAGATTCTTGACTGGGAATCGAACCTACGACCCTCCAGAATCTCACTTTATTTACTTTTTAAGTTCTCATTTATCACAGTTCTCTACTTCTATTACTCTTTCCCTTCCTAACATATTTTCAGTTTATTCTTCATTTATTTGTACTCTTAAAATAGCTATAGTGACTGGTGTGTGTGTGTGTGTGTGTGTGTGTGTGTGTGTGTGTGTATGAATTCACTATATTATGATTATCATACATTCCTAACTTTTTTCACTCAATATTAAATTTTAAAAATCTAATTATGTTACTGTGTACTTCTCTTCAAGAATATAAATACAAATACTCTTCAAGTATTTCTTCTCTTTTTACATATATTTCATAGTATGGACTAAATCACATCCCCCAGTGACAGACCTTAAGTTAGGCTGCATATTTTAATGCCATAAACAACACTTTAAAAAAAAAATCCTCACTTCAGGATATGTGTTCAATGATTCTAGAGATAGGAAGGGAGAGAGAGAGAGAAACATCAATGTGAGAGAGAAACATCGGTAGGTTGCCTCCCATACTTGCCCAAACCAGATATTGAAGCTGCAACCTGGGCATGTGCACTGATTGTGAATCAAACCCGCCACCTTTTGGTGTATGGGATGACACTCCAACCAAATGAGCCACACCAGCCAGGGCAGCACAACATCTTTTTTTTGTAGTCTGTGTGAGACTTTTTCTGGGGTATATAACTAGATGGGCCATATGGTGAACCTATTCTTGTTTTAAATGGCTTCTGCTCATTAGAATGATCTTTATGCAATCTACTTGTACAGGAGAGTTCCTGTTACATTCCCACAGAGCTCCCAGTTCCTGGCATTGTCTGAAGAGCTTGTTATTTTAAAATAGCAGTCACCTCTATTAACATTAATATCTAAAAAGATAGAGAGACATGGTCCAAAGGAGGACATTTCATTAATCAAATCCAGTTCCTAAAACAGCCTGGTTGTGATCCCTTCACTATAAGAGATTGAAAACAGAGCATTCATATGGTTTGTGTATCCACTAAAGGAAAGGACATTGCATGCCCTCCACTTGGAAGGATAGTCAATGCTTTAATTTAATGGGAAGACTTGCAGCTTTCTTTTGTAACCAATGTGGATTGCAAATATAACTTTTAAATGAAAGAGTGAGAGGAGTATTAAAGCCTTGGTCCCCTAGTCAACCTGCCAAGGATGAAATGTGGACACCAGAGTTTCACATCAGGACATGGACCAGACAAGGCTGCAGGGATACAGTGGGAAACAAGGCACAGACAGCCCATGACCTCATGGAACTAACAGGGCCATGGGAAAGATGGAAAGAAAACGGTAATCACAAAAGCTACTTGTGAGTCTGAAGGATAATGAACCTCACTGAAATGAACCTTTGAGTCAACTGGTTGGATGGGACCTGTATTTAGTTCATGGGTTCTCATCACCCAGTTTAGAAGCCTTCCCTGGTTCCCCATCTGCAAGAAAGATGGAGTCCCTTGCTTTGCATAAGCTACTTTCCAACTTGCAATATACCCAGGCCCTTGCTCTTATTGCTTAAGTAACATTCTCTTAATTGATTTTTTCCTGGCATATCCAGATACATATTTTTGGCCAGAATATTTTTCAAAGATTAATGATCCTGAGAGAATAATGTTCTTCACACTGGACTTCTTGGGAGTTGTTTAATCTGTTTCGTAATTCAGCAGCTGAGTGATGAGCTAGAACAAAAGTAACCTTGACAGCAATTGTCCTCATCCATTATTTTTCCTACATCTCAAGAGGGTCTGGTGGGCTCTTGAACTTGCCCCTTCAGCTAAATAGTTGGAAAGTACTTTGATTCCTGGCAACTTTCCCAGTAGTCTGATAAATGTGACTTAGCTACCTTAGTTCTGGTTTGCGGGAAACAGCAGAATTTTCTATGGTTATTTTGTGTACTGTTACAAAAGAGAAAACTTTTCTTCCATATGTATGGGCTCTATAGACAGGAAGGATTGTGAAGAAAAAATTATATGGTAACAACAAATCTGATTGACTCCTGGCATTTTGAGTATGACAAGCAGTGCTTTTCTCTCTACATTATCAATTTCATGGTATTTAGAGGTAACTGCTAGGTTTTCTTTTAAGTCTATTAGAAAATATTGGCATGTGATTTACTGTTGCTATGACACATGGAATAAATTTAAGCAAAAGGGCTGCTCACTCCCTATATGCTATGAGGGTTATTATCTGTGTTAAATGAAAAAAAATACTGTGCTTTTTATAAAATTGAATGTCTATAAAAAGTTGTGTTGAGATTAAGAAGGCTAGCATTCTCTTTTTTACAGCCATCTTTATGGTTAATATAGTCATAAATTAAGAAGCTGAGAGAATTCTATAATGATACTATCCATTGGACATGCACTTAATTTTAGGCATTATATCATTTGCTCATTCATTATATTCTTAACAAATATTAAGTGAGTATTTGCTATCTGATGGTCATTCTGCTAAACTAGAGGCCCGGTGCACAAATTTGTGCACCAGTGGGGTCCCTCGGCCTGGCCTGTGGGATCAGGCCAAAACCGGCTCTTCGACATCCCCCAAGGGGTCCCGGATTGCAAGAGGGCACAGGCCAGGCTGAGGGACCCCACTGGTGCACGATCGGGGCCAGGGAGGGACATAGGAGGTTGACCAGCAGAGGAGGGACCTCAGGAGGGTTCCAGGGCATGTCCAGCCCATTCCCCTTAGTCCCGATTGGCCAGACCCCAGCAGCAAGCTAACCTACTGGTCAGAGTGTCTGCCCCCTGGTGGTCAGTGCATGTCATAGTGAGCGGTTGAGCAGCCTTAGCATATCATTAGCATATTATGCTTTGATTGGTTGAACGGACGACCAGATGACCAGACACTTAGAATATTAGGCTTTTATTATATGGGATACTGAGGCTATAATGGTAATACCTAGTCCTTAACTACTGGGGAAGACAGAACCTGAACAGAAAATGGCACATAATAATAAGAAAATGTTTAGAATGCTATAATAAAGAAACATGGTACTATGAAGGAACAGAAGGAGAGTAGACCATGAGACATGAAGACAAAAAATTTACATATGTTTAAGCTAGACCTGAAGGATGAACAGGAGAAGAGAGAGAAGAGGAGTGATTTATAGGAATAATCTTTGGGAAGATTACAAGCCAAAAGGAAGATTATAGCATATTTAAGAAACTAAAAGGAGTCTTGTTTTCTTGAATTGGTGTGTGCAATGAGAGTAAGTTGTCAAAATCAACCATAATTCGAAAGTCTTTGTAAAGTATGTTTAGGGCTTTAGAATTTATTCTAAGATCACTTTTAGATAGCCAGTGTTATCTTCATTTGACAAATAAGAAAATTGGCTTTGAGCAATTAAATATGTTCATGTTTACTCAGCAAGTAATTAGTCAAGCCAGGTCTTTATTTTTTTAAATATATTTTTCTTTATTTCAGAGAGGAAAGGAGAGGGAGAGAGAGAAACATCAATGGTAAGAGAGAATCATTGATCGGCTGCCTCCTGCACGACCCACATGGAGATTGAGTCTGCAACCCGGGCATATGCCCTGACCAGGAATCAAATCGTGACAGACCTGGTTCATAGTTTGGATGCTCAACCACTGAGCCACGCCCACCAGGCAAGCCAGGTTTTTTAACAAGTACTGCCTATCTACAAAATATATTATTTTTACCCTTTAATTTATGTCCTCTCTTCTAATCCACATAAAAGTTAGCAGCTAGGTGGCCTTATTTAGTGTTATATTCAGAGAAATTTTGATCCAATATTCAAATATGATTTTTGTAAATATTAAATATATGCTACTGTCCCTCAAGAAAATTCCAGGGTGGCAGGTGCTTCTAATAATATTTTGAAGTATAGTTTTAAATCTTCATTGCCATCTCTTTTGATTTCAGTAAACCCCATGTTTGTAATCTGTTTCCCAAGTCTCTCCTCTCCCCACACTCTAAACACAAATGCTCTAAGGCAGTGGTTCTCAACCTGTGAGTCCTGACCCCTTTGGGGGTCAAACGACCCTTTCACAGGGGTCGCCTAAGACCATCCTGCATATCAGATATTTACATTATGATTCATAACAGTAGCAACATTACAGTTATGAAGTAGCAACGAAAATAATTTTATGGTTGGGTCACAACATGAGGAACTGTATTTAAAGGGCCAGAAGGTTGAGAACCACTGCTAAGGCATTCATACTCCTTCATTTCCTCACCATTACTGTAGCCTTCATTTTTTTCCCTGCTAGCTCTTTCTCCACTGCAATGTGAATTCAGCCATCATCTAAAGATGTTTGAGTTTCCTTCTTTTTCAAATTAGCAGAGGCAGATTATACTAAATCAACTCTCCCTGATAATTCCCTGTTGGAGGACATAACCACCAAAATGATGATGGATGAGGAGAACTCAGACTCTTAAACTTTATATCCTCATGAAGAGTTGCACGTATATGGAGTATAACTAAGAACATAGTGACTTGGGAAGAAGGCAGCTTCTCTGAAAAAACAGAACACCAATTCCACATGGCAATGACTGAATGAACAAATAAATAAATAGAAGAAAATTTACCTAAGTTGAAGATTTAAAACTTAAACTACTAGATGAGGTGAACCCTGCTTTGTTCTGGCAAATACAACTGTAAACCCTGGAAATGGTATGGCACAAAGAAAAGAGAACTCTAAAACCAAAGAAGAAAAAGATTAGCTAGTTTGGGAACCCAGGACTGGATGAACTGAACAATGGCAGGATGACTTACATGGGGAACCAACAAAGGAAAGTCACTCAGGTCTAATGTTTCCTCATCTCCAACCCAGCCAGAGAAAGCAGTGGAGGTAGGCTGGATTGAATGGGAGCCCCACTGATAACATCAGATGATTCATCTCCATAGTTAGGGAGGATGGATTCAGAGCCCCACCAAAATAAGGAGCTTGGGGAAGTATTCTCCTCCCCTACTGAGCCTGAGACTCCTGTTTTCTACTGGTAGATATTAACTAGAACTGGTAAAAGAGACTCAGCCCAGTGTGGGAAGATTTTTTCTCAGAGGCCTGAGAATTTCCCATCCCAGGCTAAACACATCAGGGCAACCAGGAAGTATCAACCCTCCCCCACTGGGAGACACTCAGCAACCACTTCTTGGGACACCCCTTCTCTACCCTCAGGTAACACTAAAAGGAGCAACAGATGCTCCAGCATAACCAGGTAAACCAAGTAAGCCAAAATAATACCACAAAACTGAAATATAAAGGTACAATTGGAACCACAGCCCACAAAGTAGGCAAAGCTTCACATAATAAACCTTGCAAAAATAAACAATTTAAATGAGATCCAGTGTTCCCTAACATAATAGATTTAAATGTTAATAATATAATAGAAAATCTCAGAACATACCAAAAAACAGAACATAATGTAAATGAGAAAATACAATCAACTGTCATACAAAGATGAATCTGATATTAGAATTATTTGACAAATAGAGGCCTGGTGCATGAAATTCATATGGGAGGGTCTCCTCAGCCCAGCCTGTACCCTCTCCAATCCAGGAACCCTCAGGGAATGTCCGACTGCCGGTTTAGGCTCGATCCCTGAGATCGGGCATCCCTCTCACAATCCGGGACCACTGGTCCTAACTGCTCACCTGCCGGCCTGACTGATCACCCCTAACTGCCCCCACTGCTGGCCTGGTCACCCCCAACTGCCCGCCCCCCCGCCAGCCTGGTCACTCCCAACTGCCCCTCCATGCAGCCTGCTGCTCAGTCATTTGGTCACCCTTGACTGCCCCCCGCCAGACTGGTCACCCCACGCAGCCTGCTGCTCAGTCGTTTGGTCGGCCCTCACTAACCCCCTGTCAGCCTGGTCGCCCCACACAACCTGTTCAGTAGTCCGTTCGTTTGTTTCAGTTGTGACGGTCGCTTAGGCTTTTATATAAATAGATGATTATAAGGGAACTATCATAAAAATGTTCCAAAAATCAATGACAAGTTCTCCTGAAATAAATGATGGGAAAATGGTAAATCTTATTAGAGAAACAGAAGTTATTGCAAAAGGAAACAAATGGAAATTATAGAGTTGAAAAATTCAATAGCAAAAATAAAAAATTTCTAAATAGTCTCAATAATAGAGTAGAGGTGACAGGGAATAGAATTAGTGATTCTGAAGACAGAAAAATAAATTGGTCGTTCATCCAGTCTGAACAACCAGAAAGAAAATAGACTAAAAAAAAATAATAATAATAACAGAATCTTAGGGAACTGAAAGACAATAACAAAAATTCACATTGTTATTATTGGTATTCCAGAGGAAAAGAAAAAGAAAGTGGGAATGAAAAAACATTTGAGGAAATAATGTCTGAAAAATTTCCCAGCTACAGATCTAAGAAGCTGAGTAAATTCCTAAAAGGATAAACTCTACAAATGCCACACCAAAACACATCATAAACTTGTAAAAACTAATGACAAATGAAGAAAAATCTTAGAAGCAACTGGCACAATATTTTCCAAGTGCTGAAAGAAAAAACTGTCAATTGTAAATCTAATATCTTTCAAAATTATTATACAGGAATTAAGGGGAAATTTTAAGAAAACATTCTCCAGTGAAGGAAAACTAAAAGAATTTGTGGCTAGCAAACCACTCTTAAAGATTAGCTAAAGAAAATGCTTCATATAGAAGAGAAGTAATAGAAAGGAAGAGCCCTGGCCAGTATGGCCCAGTTGGTTGGGACATCTTCTGGTACACCAAAAGGTGGTAGGTTCGATTTCTGGTCAGGACACATACCCAGGTTTCAGGCATGTACAGGAGGCAACCAATAGATGTTTCTCTCTCACATAAATGTTACTCTTTCTCTCCCTTCCTCTCTAGAAAAAAATCAATAAAAAATTTTAAAAAATAGAAAAGAAGGAATAAATAAAGAAAGGAAGAATATGAGAGAGAGAAGAAACCTTGTTTTTTTTCCCCCCAATTAACATAATTCCTTAAAGAGTCATCCAAGTCATTGCTTATATAAGTTGTCCATTCCTTTCTTATTGTTGAGTAGTATTTTATGGTATGAGTATACTATAACTTGTTTAACAATTTGATTTTAGAAATGAGGATAGATTAGTGATTGCCAGGAGTTAGGGTTGAGGAGGGGAGTTGGTACAAGAGGGAGGAAGGTGTGGTTATAAAAAAGCAATAGGAGGAGTATCTGTGTTTGAACTGTTCAACATTTTGACTGAGGAGTTAGATACATGAACCAACATATGTAATTTAATTATATGATACTTAATTCATAGAGAGAAATATATACACACAGACACACACAAATGAGTAGGAGTAAAACTGGGAATGCTGAATAAAATTGGTGGATTATATCAATGTAAATATCCTGTTTGTGATATTATACTATAGTTTTGAAAAATGTTACCCTGGGGGGAAATTAGGATAAATGTGCACTGAATCTCTCAGTACAGTCATAACTTCATATAAATCTACAATTATCTCGTTAAAAATCTCAATTAAACAAAAAAACAATGTACCATTTATCTCCAAGTTGGCTCCCATTGAACCTACCCCCTGGAATTCATCCCTGTATCTAAAAGACACAGTGGCTTCCACATTACTTTTGTCTGGATCATGCACTTCATGGGTGCCACCACCTAGCATCACATTTACCATGTACAACAATGAAAAATAACATTGAGAGCTATAAGATATATCAACAGGAAAAAGTACCATTATAAAGATTCTTATCTTTCCCCAAGATATTCTTCATTTTCAGATCTCACAAGGATTCAAAAATTATATTCCATCTCCATGTATTCTGCCTGAAACAATTTCCTGAGAAAGCACTTTAACCAAGAAAGTTATATGAACTCTCTAGATAGAACAGCTGTGAGCAATTAATCTGGCAATAGTCATAGTAAAATCTGCATAAACATTTTAACATAATTGAAATTTATAATATAGGTAATAAGTGAGCATTTATGCCTTAAAATAGACATTCTCTGAGGGAGAAATATATTAACAAGGAAGCAAAATATGACTTCAGCAAACTCGAGTTGGAAGACAAGTGAAGGATTTACTTGGAAAGTATAACCATCCTGAAGAACTGGTTCCTGTAAGGGTGATGGGTAGGAATGGCCAAATAAATACAGTGGGTGGGGATCATAACATTATTTAATTTGGACACACTCTGTAGAGATAACTACTACAGACAAGATATTAAAGATAATAAAGTAATAACTAGTAAAAATAAGATGTCTAGTCATACTTTCAAATTGAGAGGGAGATAAAAGGAATATTTAAGAAAGAATCTGAGAATGTCCTTACTTTAGATTTCACAGCAAGGCAGAGATAAGTGTCTACACTAGATGCATCTGACTCCAAAGCCCATACATTTTTACATTATTTGGCCTCTATCTATGATCCCAATAGGTCTATACAAAAGACATACCAGGTTAACAAGCATCTATCTCACATTTTCAAGAACAGAGAACACAACATATTGTTAACAACTTGCTCTAGTAGCTTCATTCAATACTGAAAAATATCAGGAGTTAGTAGCAACAAGAATAAAGGACAATGAAAAAAAACACAAGAATTAAATTTCATGGTAATAGTCACTGATAACAGGAAAAATGCACTAGATATGAGAAAAGGTCACCTGACTCATCCAATAACCACTCAGGAGATCAAGAAGAAAAAGACTCATGGAATTTGTGGGGTCTGGGAACACTCCAGACCTTTGGGCCTTTGATATTTGCTATATATTTTTTTCACACATTCACTAATTATGTTGATAATAAAATAATAGCTAGATGGTAGTTCAAAAGAAATGATCTATTTCTTAGAATAACATGTTCAAATAGTTCTAGCCCTGACTAGTAAGGAACCCTGCCAGAAATAAACCTAGAGATCTGAGGGCAGGGAGAGTATATTAAGTTTGCAGATAATTTTGAGAGAAAATTATCTTTCTAAATTAATTTTTAAAATTGCATCCTTCTTTCAGAGGAATGGTCCCTCTTTTGGGATGCTTTTAAATGCTCTGTGATAGAAGTCTCCTTATCCCTCAGACTGTGCAGTATTGGTCCTCCCCCAAATGGTACAAGAAACTGTGAATGAGGTTTTATGGAAGAAATAAGATGAACCAGAAGCATTCAAATCAGCAAGAATCACCATTGCTTAACTTTACAATGGAAGCTACAGGTACATGAGGCCCTGAATTATTTCTGTCTTACAATGTGTGTGGAAATCACATTGAAGTTTCTTAGAGAAAAGTCTCATGCTGAGATTTGGGCCTTTCCTTTCCAAAGTAGAACATTTTTTAAAATGACAAGTTCTGAACACAAATACCAAAAGATTGGAAAATCTAGAGGCACTGGATAACAGGAAAAGATGAAAGACCTAATTCAAATGGCTGGGCCAAATAATGACTAAGGAGAAATAACAACCATCTGCAATATTTGAGGGGAATATGAAGCAAGAAGTGGAGAGGAATTTCTTTGAGTTGTCCAAAGGGGTATAACTAAGAGAAACAGGATTAAATTGAGCAGAGAAAAATGTAGGCAAAGCAGGAGGGGTAAAATGACCACGTAATGGGATCTGTCAGTCTATGGAATAGTCATTCAAAGAAGTTGTGGAAACCCCATCACTTGAATCTTTTCAGCCAAGTGGAAAAATTGCTCTTTAAAGAAGACTATCCAACCTTGGAAGAAGAGGCACTTGATGAGCAATGTGTCTTTTTCATATTTAAGTTCTATAGTTTTTTTGGGGAAAAAAGAACAGGAAAACTAAATGAGGGAGCAACCTGATAGAATATCTTGGAGGAACTTTTTTTAACCTAGAAGCTACAGAGTAGCAATGATGAGCAAAGCGAACAATTGAGAGAGAAAACTCACTGAAACAAACCAATTTCAATAAATAGATAAAACTGTAAAGCAAGGCCAAAGTGGGAAGGACTTCAAAAAGAGATTGGGTGTTTATTTAAGAATCTTTGTTTTTCTACTCACAATAAAATATCAAATTCGTCTCAATATTCCTCTTAAGTAAGTTAAGGACTTCCATGATTACCACTGAGTTAGACTAACGCAGTTGTGTTTCTCTAAGATCCCAGCAAACCTGGATACTTCAGAATGATGTAGATGACCAATCAATCACCTATGATGACTGGATCCCTGAAATACTGGGTAGGCAAAGAACTACACTGATCATATTTAAACACATAATTAAATCCTAAAATATAATATAAATTCTATAAATACATAATGATCATTGACTATAGGTGTCAGATAATGTCAGGAATAAATAGGTACACAAACCTTGGCCATTTTTCTACTTGGGGTTTGAGTCTATTGGGATAGACAGATTTAAAATTTTCATAGGTCTTTTGATAAGTAAGTACCAAGGTTCTTTCTTAGAAACAGTTTTTCCTCTTACTCCTTTTTAAAGTCTCAGGGACTCAGCCTGCTTTTCTCTTATAGCTATTTCCTCCCTCTCTATCCCCTCTCCACAAACTCCTTCTTCCCCATTGTTAATGCCATGAAGAAAAGGAGTCAATCTCTTTGTATTTTTTTTCAGAATTAATCAGTACTGGGTATCAACAGGAATCCATAATAACAACCAATATTTACTGTGCAGTTATTCTATGTAAGGCACTGTGTTGAGTCCTTAAAATGCACTATTGCTTTTAATCCATATCAAAATTCTGTGAGTTGAGTAATACAATTATCCATATTACATAGATGATCAAATTAAGGCTAAGTAATGTTTATAATTTAACCATGGTCAAACAGAAAGAAAACAAAGAGCTATAAAATACTGGTATGAGCACATGTTGCTAGGGACTGAATCATGGCCCTCTCCCTTCACCCCCCACACACACACCACAATCCATATGTTGAAGCCCTAATCCCCAAAGTGATGATATTTGGAGATATGGCTTTTAGAAGAGTAATTGAAATTAAATGAGGACATAAGGGGGGAGGGTGCTAATTTGGTAAGATTCATGTCCTTTAAAGAAAGAGACATTTGATATTTTATTGTGAATAGAAAAACACAGGTTCTTAAATAAACACCCAATCTCTTTTTAAAGTCCTTCCCACTTTGGCCTTGCTTTAAAGGACATGATGTCTTTAAAGGACATCTGGCACACAGAAAGGAAAAGCCATATAAGGACACAATGTGAAGAGGTCTGTCTATAAGCAAGGAAGAGAAGCCTCATTAGAATCCAACCCTGATGGTATCTTGATCTTAGACTTCCAGTCTATAGAACAGTGGGAAAATAAATTTTTGTATTTAAACTACTGAGCCTAGTGGTATTAGGCAACCTGAGCAAACTAATATACATGTCTTCTCACTCCACAGCATTTTCTTTAAACCACTCCTCTCTTCTGTGAATTTTTATTCACTGAGTTTTTCCAGACATGTTATTCTGTAGGAAAGAAAAGTTAAAGCACAAATATATTAATTTAAAGATTAGTTCCTACTTACATATTTCTTTATTTAGTAACTAGAGGTCCAGTGTACAAAATTTGTGCACGGGGGGCGGGGGTGTCCCTCAGCCTGGCCTGCACCCTCTTCAATCCGGGAGCCCTCGGGGGATGTCAAACTGCTGGTTTAGGCCCGATCCCTGCAGGACTGGGCCTAAATCGGCAGTCAGACATCCCTCTTGCAATCCGGGACCACTGGCTCCTAACCACTCACCTGCCTGCTGGCCTGATAGTTCCTGCCTATCTGCCTGATGCCCCTAACTGCTCCCCTGCCTGCCTGATTGCCCCTAACTGCCTCTGCCTGCCTGATAGCCCCTAACTGCCTCTGCCTGCTGGCCTGATCACCCCTAAGTGCCCTCCTCTGCCAGCCTGGTCGCCCTAACTGCCTCTGCCTCGTCCCCCGCCACTGTGGCTTTGTCCAGAAGGATGTCTGGATGGATGTCGGAAGATGTCCAGTCTAATTAGCATATTACCCTTTTATTGGTATATATTGCATTAATCCTTTGCCCATTTTATGAAACTATCTTTATTATTTTATGAATGGTTATCCACTCTTACAAGTATAAGAAAAATCACAGGCAAAGCTATTGACAAATAACCTGGAAGAGTTAGTCTAGTTTAAACCTGAATAATGATAAAAATGATCACAGAATAAACAGTGAAAAGAGAATAAGAAACTGTAAAAGACTATTGGGAAAATTGATGAAACTTTTCTATCTATTTGCAAAAATGACCCCTTGTATTCCATAAAATGTAAAATATAAAATGGAGACTATTATAACATTATTTCAAATAATTTTGTGTGATTTCCTCACAAAAAAGAAACTTGATTTACCATCTATTTTTTCTAATATTAGCACATAGTTAAAGTATATTTAATTTAATAGCTTAATCATATTACTTGGCTTAAAAATATACTTTTTATAATTTTTAATTTTATTTTTCAATTCAAAGTTTAAAAAGCTTTTTGTTTACTGTTCAATGTGAAATTCTGGTCCCTAATGATGTAAATTCACTTTAACTAGCCTTTTCACAGAACTAAGTTATACAGTTTATGAAACTCAACTAATAAAAGTTATTTTATTTATAGCTTTTCATTTATTTCTTGGACAGTAAATGGAAAGTTATTTGGTATGTTGCCTCTACTGTTATTTCTAAACAGCAGAGTTAATCAATCCCCATCTCTCCTATTCTGGTTTCTCTCCCTACAATAGGGATGACAGACAACAAAGCACATTGTTTTGTGTTTAAGTTCTACATTCAATTAACAATTCTACAACTCTTTAATTTGGCTGACTCCTTTGATTTAAATCCAAGCTATAAAGACCTATCCTATGTTCTCCAATGGGGCAGTGTTTAGGCTAAACACAAGTCCAACAGGTAGAAAGGAAACAACTCTAAGAACAAAATAGAATGTTATTTGGGAGAAGATAGCCATAATTTTTAGACAGTATCCACTACATGTACACTTATGGAGCAAATAATTATTTATTATGACAAATAGAAGAATAAAAATTAATGTCTTGGGAAAATGCTGGTTTGGCAAGTTTCCTAACTCAATTTGGTATCAGGAGTTCTTGAAATACCATCAAATACTCCTCAAGACCAACTTTTCTGAGAAGGTGTCATCTTTCAACCTGCAGTCTGAAGCAAGATATGAAATGGCCTGAAATATCCTTTTCATTTTTGAAAGCTTCAAACCTCTCCACACTAAGGGATTTATAAATATTTCTGATATATTCAATCATTTCCCTTGTATTTTTTCCTGGCATGATGTTGAAAGGGTGATTTAAACATTAAGATTAATGCGTCATTTAAAATAAAGGCAGTCAGTTTTTTCAGAGTTGTGATTTGGCTTCCATCTGGCTAAAGTAATGAGTTCCTTCCTGTTTAGTGACAAGGCAAAAGGGAAAAAGCAAAGAGGATCAGAGAATAGTATTATTGAATCAACTCTGAGCAACAAGTTTGAGAAACACTGTGCATTTGTGTGAGAGCATTAGTGTTGGTGTCAGACAGACCTGAGTTCTGGCTCTGAATCTGCTTACCACTATATAAACTTTGACCAAATGCGTAACTATTCAGACCTTCAGCTTCCTCATGATAAAATGGGAATAATAATAGGGTTGGTGTAAGATCAAATGTGATAATATACCTACTTATGGTGGTAAATAAAGAAATAACATGGCAGGAAAGTCAACAAAACTATAGATTATCATTATTATTATCAAAATATTTTATAAGAAATAAGTAACAATTACTTTTTTAACTGCCTAATGAGGAAAATTTGCATCAGCATCACAGTGTGAGGTGCCTGTTAAAAATGCTCATTTCTGGCTACCTCCCAGATCTACTCAATTTTATTAATTCATTAATCTCCTGAATGCATCAACAACTATTTCTGCACACTTAATATATGCTTATTACTATTGATATTTGGAAAACAATGATGAATAAGAGAAACAACTTCCCTGCTTTATTCAACTTACATTCTGTGGGGAAGACACAAGTAAACAAAGAACATAATCAACAGTTCGGATAAAGATCATTCATATTCTGTTATTTTCTATCCCATGTGAATGCAAACTAGTTTCAATCATATTTTTTGACAGAGGTAGAAAATATCACAGTTGCCAGATCAATGGCTACATACTATATACCTGAATCTGTTAACCTAATCTAGCAATGATATCACACACCTGCACAACAATTGCAATGGGCTATATTCTTGAGTTTGCAGTGTATACTATTATCTGATAGGACCCAAAAATGTTCATAGGGGACAGACTGGTAAATTAAATGATAGAAACAACTATCTCTGTCTCCTTTAGGTCTTAACCTCTCCCATTCCATCTGAAATGCAATATTGCTTGTATTTATCATCTTGACTGGGGATGGGAGGAGGGTGTGTGTGTGGGAGGAATCAGTTTCAATGGATTCCACCTACATTTTCCTACTGTGATGGCATTTATTCCATAGGCCAGGGAGCCAATGTGGGATTGTACCAACTACTAATTACGTGTTTAGAGATGGGGTAGGAACCCACTATGAACCACCTCTGGACCAGAGCTTCATTTATTACTTCATAATCCCTATTCTAACAAGGGGTCCATGATGATGCTTCAGAATCCTGGGTATCAGTGTCAACTCAGACCCGAATATCCAAGAGTGATTGAAATGTCTGGATATTGCTATTTTCTCATTGTGTGGTTACCTGAATAAATGGCTATAGGTTCCACTAGGAGAAGAACTGGGGGAATTATTACCGTATACATTTACCATGGAGTTGCAGAGTCCTTCCTTTTGTGGACCCAGCATCCTCTTCAGTCCGTATGTTATGGGCCTGAAACTTGGCTCAGGTCTAGAAACTAGGTAAAGGATTGTCCCATTTTATTGGGGCCAGTGCCCTCAGACTCCTAATCATTGAACTTCCATTTATTTCCTTTGTATAAATTAAGCAATATCTTTGCTGGTTACCAATTTATTCTTCCCCCTAAGAATATTATGTCCTGTTAGTCATTTCATAGCTCTCTACAGGTCAGATCCAGAGTTTCTACTCCAGTCTTACTTCTCATCACAATAATTGCACACAGCTTGTTTCTGATAATTAAGCACCTGGTCTCTATCACCCCCATTTCCAGTTCTGTAACAGTATCTCTTGTCATTCTTTGCCTACACTATCACTGAGATTCTGAGTGACATGGGTGTTGTTCTCACTAGTGCTCCTTGATGCTTTGGTAAACAGAGTGTCTTCCCACAAATAATCGTTAAGTGGTGGGTTCTCCAGGTGTAAATAATGTATCTTCTCTAGCAATTCACTTCTCTCTTCCTATTGATTTCTATCTCAGAATTTCTACTTAATTTATAGCAGGCCTTTATTTCTTCCAAGCTTCCAAGGACCATCCTGGCAATGTGTTATTACATGTCTTTCTAAAGTCTTGCCAGAAAATTAAATCCTATATTTCAAGAGAACAGCAAATAACCTTTTACTCATCCAACTTTATGTACTGCTCCCTGATCCAGCACCTCTGGAACAAATCCCATAAAATATATATGTTGACCAGGCCTTATGGATCCTTTATCATCTATTCCTCTTCCTTCTTTAGCAGACCTAGAACTTCCTAGCTGGGCTACATTGAAAATTGATGCTATCTGTTTGTCTGATAGTTAGGAGACGATGTGGAGACAGATCCTAAGAAGAGTGTATATTGTATTACAAAGCAGGAGAGGAAAGAGAAAATGGCAGCCGAATAGGCAGACATGTACTATGGCTTGTCCTGGAGCAGATAGAAGGAGCTACTAAATTGAATAACACCCACCCGGAATTGGTGAATTAGAAACAGCTGGTGAGACAATTCACAGCTGGGAAGGGCAGAGGACGCATGGAGAATGGTAGGATCGGGGACAGACCTTCAGCTTCCTCATGATAAAATGGGAATAATAATACGGTTGTTGTAAGATCAAATGTGATAATATACCTACTTATGGTGGTAAATAAAGAAATAACATGGCAGGAAAGTCAACAAAACTATAGATTATCATTATTATTATCAAAATATTTTATAAGAAATAAGTAACAATTACTTTTTTAACTGCCTAATGAGGAAAATTTGCATCAGCATCACAGTGTGAGGTGCCTGTTAAAAATGCTCATTTCTGGCTACCTCCCAGATCTACTCAATTTTATTAATTCATTAATCTCCTGAATGCATCAACAACTATTTCTGCACACTTAATATATGCTTATTACTATTGATATTTGGAAAACAATGATGAATAAGAGAAACAACTTCCCTGCTTTATTCAACTTACATTCTGTGGGGAAGACACAAGTAAACAAAGAACATAATCAACAGTTCGGATAAAGATCATTCATATTCTGTTATTTTCTATCCCATGTGAATGCAAACTAGTTTCAATCATATTTTTTGACAGAGGTAGAAAATATCACAGTTGCCAGATCAATGGCTACATACTATATACCTGAATCTGTTAACCTAATCTAGCAATGATATCACACACCTGCACAACAATTGCAATGGGCTATATTCTTGAGTTTGCAGTGTATACTATTATCTGATAGGACCCAAAAATGTTCATAGGGGACAGACTGGTAAATTAAATGATAGAAACAACTATCTCTGTCTCCTTTAGGTCTTAACCTCTCCCATTCCATCTGAAATGCAATATTGCTTGTATTTATCATCTTGACTGGGGATGGGAGGAGGGTGTGTGTGTGGGAGGAATCAGTTTCAATGGATTCCACCTACATTTTCCTACTGTGATGGCATTTATTCCATAGGCCAGGGAGCCAATGTGGGATTGTACCAACTACTAATTACATGTTTAGAGATGGGGTAGGAACCCACTATGAGCCACCTCTGGACCAGAGCTTCATTTATTACTTCATAATCCCTATTCTAACAAGGGGTCCATGATGATGCTTCAGAATCCTGGGTATCAGTGTCAACTCAGACCCGAATATCCAAGAGTGATTGAAATGTCTGGATATTGCTATTTTCTCATTGTGTGGTTACCTGAATAAATGGCTATAGGTTCCACTGGGAGAAGAACTGGGGGAATTATTACTGTATACATTTACCATGGATGTGCAGAGTCCTTCCTTTTGTGAACCCGGCATCCTCTTCAGTCCGTATGTTATGGAACTGAAACTTGGCTCAGGTCTAGAAACTAGGTAAAGGATTGTCCCATTTTATTGGGGCCAGTGCCCTCGGACTCCTAATCATTGAACTTCCATTTATTTCCTTTGTATAAATTAAGCAATATCTTTGCTGGTTACCAATTTATTCTTCCCCCTAAGAATATTATGTCCTGTTAGTCATTTCATAGCTCTCTACAGGTCAGATCCAGAGTTTCTACTCCAGTCTTACTTCTCATCACAATAATTGCACACAGCTTGTTTCTGATAATTAAGCACCTGGTCTCTATCACCCCCATTTCCAGTTCTGTAACAGTATCTCTTGTCATTCTTTGCCTACACTATCACTGAGATTCTGAGTGACATGGGTGTTGTTCTCACTAGTGCTCCTTGATGCTTTGGTAAACAGTGTCTTCCCACAAATAATCGTTAAGTGGTGGGTTCTCCAGGTGTAAATAATGTATCTTCTCTAGCAATTCACTTCTCTCTTCCTATTGATTTCTATCTCAGAATTTCTACTTAATTTATAGCAGGCCTTTATTTCTTCCAAGCTTCCAAGGACCATCCTGGCAATGTGTTATTACATGTCTTTCTAAAGTCTTGCCAGAAAATTAAATCCTATATTTCAAGAGAACAGCAAATAACCTTTTACTCATCCAACTTTATGTACTGCTCCCTGATCCAGCACCTCTGGAACAAATCCCATAAAATATATATGTTGACCAGGCCTTATGGATCCTTTATCATCTATTCCTCTTCCTTCTTTAGCAGACCTAGAACTTCCTAGCTGGGCTACATTGAAAATTGATGCTATCTGTTTGTCTGATAGTTAGGAGACGATGTGGAGACAGATCCTAAGAAGAGTGTATATTGTATTACAAAGCAGGAGAGGAAAGAGAAAATGGCAGCCGAATAGGCAGACATGTACTACGCCTTGTCCTGGAGCAGATAGAAGGAGCTACTAAATTGAATAACACCCACCCGGAATTGGTGAATTAGAAACAGCTGGTGAGACAATTCACAGCTGGAAAGGGCAGAGGACGCATGGAGAATGGTAGGATCGGGGATCTGGACTGGAGAAAGATGTGTGACCACCGGGCCAAGAGGGTCAGAAAGAAGCTGCACTGAACCAAAGCCGCATCGCTTGGGGACAGGCATAACATCCGACTGTGGAAAGGAAGTCCACAGGGCTGCTGGAAGCTGGGGAATCTAAATCTAAATCCATAGCCGCGAGAGGCTGCACACAGAAAGGTAGCCTGAAGAGCTGTCCAAGCCCAGTGGTAGAGAAACTCACAGTCATGTGGTTGTTTTGCCTCTGTTTTGTCTTTGCTTTTATTAGCTAAACCCAGTTCATAGAACCTTTCAATTACAAACACTCACCCGAGGCTGCGATGCAGGTGGAGGTGCAGATTTGTGGAGTCTGAGGAAAGGCTGTGGAGGGGAGCAGGACAGGGAGAGGTGACCAGGAATCCAGCACCCTCTGGACCGAAGCAGCCATTTTTCTCCTGAAAAGTCAGCCCATCCCAGCAGCCTCAAGGAAACTAATACAGTCACACCCAGCCTACACCTTGAACTTTTCAAAGGAAACAAATACTCTGAATAGCCCCAAAGAGCCCATAGGGACTGGGTTGAAAAGGGGTTGTTCAGTCCCAGAAAGCGATACAGCACCACCCTCACCTAAAGCCCTGTCAGAAACAGATGCTTGAGTGATTAAGATTGACAGTAGGCAGACAGGCAAAGTGGGGAGATTGGTCCCACCTGCTTGGAAACAGACACAGAGGAGCAGTGGATCCCTTGGAACTTCAACACTGTGCTGACTACCTAACAGGAAACTGAAAAGTAGCAGATAGAACAGAAGATTGGGGTTTTAAACCAACCCCCATGGGGCATTAAAGCTTGGCTGAAGCGAACAATACTTCACTTTTTTATCTTTTATTTAAAAACTTTTTTCTTTATTTTTTAATCTTTTTTATATTATTTTTTTCTTCATTCTATTTTTATCTTTTTATTGTTATTTTATTTTATTTTTTCTTTTTTTTCAACCCTTTTCTTTCTCACCTCCTTTTTAAATCCTGTTTTCTCTCTCTTATTCCTGCTTTAGTTTTTCTATCTCCTTACTTTTTACCCCTTGTTAAAAAATTGATTTTTTTATCTGCTTTATTGAGTGTTATTATTATTGTAGTCTCTGTTGGCTTACTCATATATCTAATTTTCTCTCCCTTGCTCTAAGTCCATGCACCCTTCTCTTTTCTCTTTCTTCCCTAGTCAATTTTTTGTTTTTCCTCTCCTCTCTGGCTCTCTTCTTCTAATTGTTTAATTTGTTTCACTCACTGAACTCAAGCCTATCTGCTTTCTCCTCTACTCTCCTTTTCCAAAAATAAAAGAATAAATAGATAGATAAATATAACATTTTTAAATTATTTTATTTATTTTTCTTTTCATCTTATCCACTCTCTATTTCTAAAGAATAAATAGATAGATAAATATTACATTTTTAATTGTTTTATTTATTTTTCTTTTTATCTTATCCACTCATTCTATTTCTACCTCCTCTATACTAAACCATGATCCTTCCCCTATTCATCCAATTCCTTAAGCTTACTTTCTGTTTATAAGTTTTGCCTCTACAGATTCTGTCACCCTCTTTTTTTCTGGGGGTTTGTTGTTTGCATTTTTTTTGTTTATTTATTTGTTTTGTGGTGTTTTCTACCCATATATTAACTTTTTTCCTTTTCTTGATATCATTTGCTCTCTTCTTTTTCCTCTCCTAATTCTCTTTTCTCTGGTGGTCACTTTCATTGGGGTTAGTAATGTCGTGAGTACATTCGTGTTTTGTTCCCTTTATGTTGTGTATTGTTGAGTTGTATTTTGTGCTGTTCAGTCAACATG
>NW_005372021.1:200775-238157 GCF_000412655.1 Myotis brandtii | reverse complement strand
TCATCCATGAATGGGACAATAACACTCAAGACCCAACTACACCAAGAGAACCCAAATATCCCAGGTAGGGGGCATGCTAGAATACCCAGCCCAAAAGACCTGAGAGATTGCACCACTGGAACCCACACAACATCTACTATATAAGACAAACTCAAAAAAATCAGAGTGGTATAGCAGTTTTATCTAATACATAGTTGTAAACAGTCACAAGGGAACAGCAAATATGGGGAGAGAAAGAAACAACCCCCATACGAAAGAAAATGAGGGATCACCAGAAAAGGAAATAAACAAAATATGGGCAAGCAATTTGTCAGAGAAAGAATTCAGAGCAATGGTTATAGGGACACTGAAAAGAATGGAAGACAAATTCAACAACATGTGTAAGAATCAAGGGGAAATGAAGAATTGAGAGGAAATGAAGAATGACATAGCTACAATAAAGAACACAATGGAAAGTTTCAACAGTAGACTAGAAGCTGAGGACTGAATTAACAAGTTAGAAGACAAGGTAGAAAAAACACCCAAGCAGAGTAGCAACTGGGAAAAAAAAAACTTAAAAAGCAGGAGGAGAGCATAAGGGAGCTCTGGGACAACAGGAAATGAAACATCTGCATAATAGGGGTACCAGAAGGAGAGGAAGCTGAGCAAGGAATAGAAAACCTGTTTGAAGAAATAATGATAGAAAACTTCCCTAATTTGGGGAAGAAAAGAGTCACACAAGTCCAAGAAGCACAGAGTCCCAAACAAGATGAAACCAAAAAGACCCACACCAAGACACATCATAATTAAATTGGCAAACATCAACAACAAAGTGAATCTTAAAGGCTGCCAGAGAGAGACAGAATGTTACCTACAAGGGATCTCCCATTAGACTATCAACTAATTTCTTAACAAAAACACATCAGGCCAGAAAGGAATGGAATGAAATGTACAAAGTGATGCAAAGCAAAGGACTGAATCCAAGAATATTCTATCCAGCAAGGCTATCATTCAAAATTGAAGGTGAAATCAGGAACTTCGCAGAAAAACAAAAAGGCTAAGGGTGTTTATTACCACCAAGCCAGCAATGCAAAAAATGCTAAAGGGACTGCTGTAAAAAGAAGAAATAGAAAGGGAGGAAGGAACACAGGCATAAAGAACAAAAATGGCTACAAACAAGTACCTATCCATAATAAACTTAAATGTAAATGGATTAATGCTCCAATCAAAAGACTTAGGATAGCTGAATGGATAAGAAAACATGACCTATATATTTCCTATCTACAAGAGACCCACCTCAGAACAAAGGACTCACACAGACTGATAGTGAAGGGATGTAAAAAAATTTTCAGGCAAATGGAAAAAAGCTGGGGTAGCAATACTTATATCTGACAAAATAGACCTCAAAGTGAAGGCCATAACAAGAGATAGGGAGTGCCACTTCATAGTACTAAAGGAAGCAATTCAACAAGAGGATATAACTATGATAAACATATATACACACAATACAGGAGCACCCAAATACATAAAAAAAAACAAAAAACTTCTGGAAGATATCATGGGAGAGATCGACAGCAATACAATCATAGTAAGGGGCTTTAAAAAATACCCCATTGACAGCACGACAAATACTCTAAATAAAAAAATCAGCAAAGAAACATCAATCCTAAATGACTCATTAGATCAGATGGAATTGATTGACATCTTGAGAACATTTCACCCCAAAGCTACAGAATATACATTCTTCTCAAGTGCACATGGGACATTTTCAAAGATAAACCACAATATTGGGACACAGGCAAAGTTTCTTCAAATTCAAGAAGATAGAAATCATATCAAGCATCTTCTCAGATCACAATGGCATAAAATTAGAAATCAACTACAGTGAAGAAAAAATCAAGCACTTGGAGGCTAAATAGCATACTATTAAATAATGAATGGATTACCAAAGAGATCAAAGAAGAAATAAAAAGCATCCTGGAAACAAATTAAAATGAAAACACAACAATCCAAAATCTATGAGACACAGTGAAAGCAGTCCTGAGAGGGAAGTTCATACCTGTATAGTCCTACCTTCAAAGACAAGAAAAAGTGGTAATAAATTAACCTACAACTTAAAGAATTAGAAAAATAACAACAAGAAAAGCTCAGAGTATGCAGAAGGAAAGAAATAATAAAGATCAGAGTGGAAATAAATAACATAAAGACAAACAACAAACAAAGCAAAAGATCAATAAAATCAAGAGCTGGTTCTTTGAAAGGACAAACAAGATTGATGAACCTCTAGCCAGGCTCACCAAGAAACAAAGAGAGAGGACCCAAATAAACAAAGCAGGAGAGGGAAGCACTAGCCTTTAATAGGAAGGCATGGGCCAGTTCTGCAGGCTCAGATGGATCAGGAGGACATAGGAACTTAAGATTTTTGATACATTGATCCAAATGGCCCCATTTCTAGACTCAGGATTCCATACCTTCCCAAGAGGTTCCTGATATTGACATATCATATTTGCCACAATTGAGAAGAAAACTTTCTCTAGAGCTCTACTAATCCTATAAATTCCTTTCCTTCTGGATGTAGGAATTGAGAGTGTCTTTTTTTGTGCTACCAAGAAAGCCCTGGCTTTCAGAGAGCATATTTTAGTAATTATCCTCAGCATTTTAATGTTCTTATTAAATGTACCAATACCACTGAGCAAAATTTTATAGTAATTATAAATTATCATATCCCAGAATCTTTCAAATGACTAAGACACTCTCCTATTGATGCATTTCCTTTCACCAGCATCCCATCCCAATTTACCATTAGTAAGTGTTTTAACAATACATCACATAACACGTTGAGGTCTATGAGCATCCTACCTACCAACAGTGATACCAGCTGGTCATAGGGAAATCCCACTCCATGATCTCACTTTGTAGTCTACTTTCTGGAACCACACCTGACATCAATTGTCAGCAGACAGGGTCCCTATGAGAAAGACTCTTAGGTGAAGGTTTGTATGCAGGAGATTTTTTGGGAAACTGCTCTTGGGGGCAACACCTATTAAGGAAAGAAATGCAGTATTTTGCAGAGGGACAAGTTGAACTGTAATGCAGTCCTCCAACAGAGGCCTCAGCCAGTCCTCTGGGAAGTTCTGGAGCTGGTAAGGGCCCTTCAAAGCTATCCCAAATGAAGGCAATGAGGTTGAGCCTTGTACTGTTCTCAAGAATCAGTCACTGGGTAGAGGTTGCCCCTGGAAAGGAGTACAATCTTTGATGAGGTGGCTTTTTTAAAGACAAAGTCAATTCCCAGAGAAAGATCCAGCTAAAAGCTATGTGTAAGCAATACTGCTATAGCCATGAGTCAATGAGTACTGCTGTTCTAGAAGGGCAGTATCTGGATTGAACACCAGAGAATCCACTACACCATCATTATTGAATCTACTTTTGGGTGAGCCTAGAATTCTAGACATCAAATTCACTCTGGTGGCAAAGAAACTCAGAGCCAAGAGAGTTCCTGGTTGTGTGATCAAGCAGACGCTTTGAGAAAACAGCATCTGCAAGAGAAACGGCTCACCCCAGGTGTCCAAAAGTCTGCAGCTGCCAATTGTTTCCAAAGATCCAAGACAATTACTCAGTTACTTCTTCCCAAGGAAATCTCTTCCAAATTTACAAGTGAGGAAGGAATGTCATAATATTTAGAATAATAGAATGAGCTGGTATGCTTCCAGTAAAGCCAACCCTACAGTTGAACTTCTTATTAAACTGATCCTCCTGTGAATGAATGGCCAACAGAGCTAAAGCTCTCTTATCATCTTCTAAGTTTGATCTATTAGCCTGAACAATATATCTTTTCAGGACAGGAATTTCTTTTAACTCTTCATAATCAAGACACTATCCAGTCAACCAAAATGCTTGGCAAGCTCCCTTGTGTCTATGAAAAGAACTGTTAGCTATTGGTGACTCCTAAAAGTAAAGTGTATGATTTCTTTGATTAACATTCAATGTACTGAATATGATTTTTCTGATTTTTATTATATATATATTTTAATCAACAAGAACTATTGTAATGATTATTGACATATTAATTTCATAGAACTAAAAAATTAAGGTTCAGAAGCAAATTCTTTTGTCTAACTTCAACATCTGAATTCAGTTCAACTTAGATCCAAATCCCTGAAATCTTCAGAGAACAAGTGAGCCCCTGATAGCTAGAAGCACCACTTTCTTTCCTTCTTGATTTCTGATGAAACTTAAAGAAGAAGAAAGCAATCACTCATTGCTATTAATCAGTAAACCACAAGAACTGGTCAAAGGATTGATCAGAAAACTAAATTTCCTAGTTGTCAGCAATGTTTAAATGTTTTCCAGAATGCTAAATTTGAAGACTTTATCCAAATACTATTTAAATAAACCAATTAATATATAACATACATAAGGAAATAAAAGTATGTGAGTTCATGTTAACTTATTTATAAACAATGAACAGCTCAGGAAGACTGGTTTTATATATGTAATGCATTCTTCCCTTGGTGCTTATTATGTGTTTAGGAAAATGAAAATGTGTTACAGCTGGAAAGTCAGTGAGCTGCTTTATGCCCATGCTCCAGACTTTTCTTATGGATTTCATAATCAAGGAAACACTTGAGACCATGCAGAAGCTTCAACCTTTCCTGGACACAGAGCAACCTGGGAATTGCCTGGCTTCCTTCAGTACAGAAGAGTCATTGAGAAATTTCCAGGCTCTAGAACCATGTTCTTCATCACTGTGTAAGCCCATACCACCACTTGTTAAAATACTATGAAGAGGATGCTCTTATTCCCATTTCACAGGTGAAGATTCTGAGACATGGTGATGTTAAATGTCTTGCCCCAAGTCACAAGCTAGTAAAAATGGACATATCATTCAATCCTGGGCAGTTTGCTTGGAGAACATGAGCTTTAGTTATTTGGCAATGCTGACTTCTTACATTATTTACTAACAATATTCATGAAACCAGGAGTTTGTGAAAAGGAGAAGCAGGAATGAAAAATATATGAATCATACAAATGAAGCTGATTACCCCATTTGATCCTGGTTCTTTTATCCAGTCAGTCAGGCATCTGCATTTGATTTGCAAATTTTCACCAGAATCATGATTCTCAGTGGACCACAAATGTTTCAGACACTTAAAAAAAAAAAACTGAATGGGTAATTGTACTGGTGTTGGTGTTGAAAATGCTGTTACCCAAACCACTCATTTCAAAGCTCTGAGTTATCCAGGTGGCATATTTGCTTTGCTAGCTGATTAATCTAAATGACTAGCACATGCAATTCTATCAGATGTGATTCTTGGGTTTTTAATTCATTTTAGTTGGCTTTATTTTTCTAAATGGAAGTGTGAACTAAATTATATTATCCTATCTCGTCTTTATTCTGATTTTAAAAGCAACATGCATTTAATGTGTGAAATATAATAGTGAAATCTAGATGAATGAAAATAAAATTTATTTATATTTCTACCTGATAAGGACACCAGTAATATTTTCACAAATATTTCTCCCCCTCTTCTTTTCACTTCTTCTTTTCCTCCTTCATTTAGTTTTTCTGTGACAACACAATTAGGGTTCCTCTTGTATGTATGGCTTTTCATTTTGCATTATATCATTGCATATTTGTCTAAGTCATTAAATATTTTTCAAAAGCAAATTTCAATGGCTGGTTGAATAATTACATGTGAAATGGATGCAGTTTAAAAGACATATGGACTTTTTTTAATTTAAAAAATAAAACTGTAGCCCTAGCCGGTTTGCTCAGTGGATAGAGTGTCAGCCTGTGGACTGAAGGGTCCTGGGTTCAATTCTGGTCAAGGGCATCTACCTCGGTTGCAGGCTCCTCCCAGGCCCAGGCCCTGGTCAGGGCACGTGCAGGAGACGACCAATTGTGTTTCTCTCACATCAATATTTCTCTGTCTTTCTCTTCTCTTCCACTCTCTTTAAAAATCAATGGGAAAATATCCTCTGGTGATGATTTAAACAAACACACACACACACACACACACACACACAAAAAAAACTCCTGTAATAGATGTTTCTGTTTATTTTCCTAGTCAAATTATTATTACTGATTTCCCACACACCTGTATCAGTCTCTTTAATGAGCTCCTGCAACTTCACTTAATCCCCTTCAATCAAGTCTCCATACTGCAACCGACACATTTGCAAATCTAAATGATTGCTCTTGGAATAAAGACCAGAAATTCACTATGATCCACAAATCTCTGGATGGTGTGGCTGCTGCCTCCATCACCAGTCTCGTCCTAACCCCCCTCCATTTATTCCCTAACCTACCACCACAGGATCTTTGCTAAGGTTGTTTCCTCTTTCTATAGTTCACCAAATTGATCCTTAATCATCCCTCAAGTTTCAGGTCAATTATCACCTTTTGAGGGAAATATCCCCTGATTGTCCAGAATTCAGATTCCATGTTATATACTTTTATAGCATGTGTACAATTCATTCATAGAATTGACTACACTTTGTAATTATACATTCTGTGTCATTAATTCTTATCTTCTTCCCTATACAGTAAAGTCACTGTGCTCTTTATAAAATTAAATATTACCTTTTACAAAAAATTCTAAATTACTTGATAGAAATGAAATACTATATTATTGTCATTTTATTTATATTCATTTAAAAACACATTTTCAAATTAGCATTGATCATTTGTAGTTTTTCTCTACATTTTCTATATTATCACTGTTTGCATTCCTATTATGTTACTGTGTTTCTTATAAATTCATGAGCACTATTAATATATTAAGGAAATTAATTATGTGTCTTACTATTTGTAAATATTTTCCTCCAGGTCAAGATTTGCTCTTAATGTTTGTTTACAGTATTTTTGGTACTTATCAACATTAAATTTTACATAATAAAATTTACCAATAATTTCCTTATACCCTTAAGTTTGAAAAGAAAGGGCATTTCTTAAGAGATTCACAGACAGCCCTAACCGGTTTGGCTCAGTGGATAGAGCGTCAGCCTACGGACTGAAAGGTCCCAGGTTCGATTCCGGTCGAGGGCATGTACCTTGGTTGCGGGCGCATCCCCAGTAAGGGGTGTGCAGGAGGCAGCTGATCGATGTTTCTCTCTCTCATCGATGTTTCTAACTCTCCCTTCCTCTCTGTAAAAAATCAATAAAAGATATTAAAACAAACAAACAAAAAAACTGGGCATCTTCAAAACACCTTAAAAAAAAAAAAAGTTTCACAGACAAGAAAAAGCTAAAGGAGCTAGTTTCATCACCACCAAACCAGTATTACATGAAATGTTGAAGGGTCAAGAAGAAGGAGAAGAAAAGAAGAAGAAGAAGAAGAAGAAGGAGTTCATCACCACCAAACTAGTATTATATGAAATGTTGAAGGATATTATTGAAGAAGGAGGAGGAGGAGAGATTAAAAATATGAACAATAAAATGCCAATAAATACATATCTATCAACAATGGAATCTAAAGATCAAATTGAATCTAATGAACAAAATAAACTGATGAATAAAATAGCACCAGAGGCATGGAAACATGGAACAGACTGACAAATCTCAGAGGGAAAGGGGGAGGGCAGGATTGGAATAGATTAACTAAAGAATTTATATGCATATATGCATTACCAACGAACACAGACTATAGGGTGGTAAAGTCCTATGGTGGGGTGGGAACTGGATGGTTGGGCGGGGAATGGGGGAAAAAGAGAGATATCAGTAAAACTCTCAGCAATAAATATTTTAAAAAATATAAAAAAGGGCATTTGTTATCTCAAGATCAATTAAATAGTAATATTCTTGTTTTATAGATTTTTATAGTTTTTATGTTTTTCTTATTGTTACTTTTGGAATTTAGGTAAACAGAATTTAGGTAAATATTAGGATTACTCATAATCTGGTTCATGACACATTATCATCCTTGGTCCACACACACAGTTCCCTGTATCATCAATTCTTTATTAAATAATATAATAAATATTCAATCACATTACCTATCAAGACTGAGTGCTAGAGATGAGCATTGGCTCACTGTGAGGGGTCTGCAGATGAGGGGTCCAATGGGGTTCATGGGCAGGTCTTTTGGTGGAGACCTTAAGCAAGTTAGTAGAATTTGCAGCCTGTTGTTAAGATCCACTGGGTGCTATGAGCCCCTGCCCTTTTCTCTGTTTCTAACTTTCCTTTGATTTCTCAGTCATGCCAATCCCCTCAGGGTTCTGGGTGGGGTGGGACAGAAGTCAGCCTCGTGGACCACATTCCACAAGGTTAGGGAAGCTGGGTGCACACTTTATTCTCACTTTTCCCCCTGGGAGAAATCATAGACAGAAAAGGGTCTCCCTTGGCTCAGAGCTGTTCTGAATTGAGGGAGGTGTGACAAGGATAGAGTGAAACTCTTCTTACCCTGCTTACCCTCTTCAATGCAGCTGTTCTCAAAGTTTTGCTCCACCAAAGTGCTGGAACTTTGTCAAGTGTACTGCTGGGTTTTCTTAAAGGTACTCCTATCTAGGGGTGGTTGTTAAAAATAGATGTTCCTGTGGGAAATGTGAGTGCTGAAATTTGTGATTTATCTATCTTGCTCAGGTCACTCCCAATTTTAGTATATTAAGGATCTTAGCATAATTTTTTTTCTATATTGAGTTAACCTCACAGATTTTCTCTTTTAATCTATTGATATGGTCAAAGATGTTTAAAGATTTTTGTGACATTAATTCTTCCTTGAGTTTCAGGAATAAACCTTAACTTTATTCTATTAGCACAGTGATGGCAAACCTATGACATGCATGTCAGAGGTGACACTCGAACTCATTTTTTTGGTTGATTTTTCTTTGTTAAATGGCATTTAAATATATAAAATCAATATCAAAAATATAAGTCTTTGTTTTACTATGGTTGCAAATATCAAAAAATTTCTATATGTGACACGTCACCAGAGTTAAGTTAGGGTTTTTCAAAATGCTGACACGCTGAGCTCAAAAGGTTCGCCATCACTGATATAGCATATCAATTTTATTTATTTATTTATTTATTTATTATTTTTTGCTACTGTAAATTCAAATATCAGGAAAAGTAGTATAATGAACCTAATGTACTCCTCATCTAGTTTGAACAACTTTAACTTATGGAATATAGTGAGTCAAATATATTGTCACTCTTCTCCAGCAGCAGATTATAGTGAAGTTAAAATAAAAAATCATTTTCTTTCCATTTTAAATCTATCAGAAAGTATCTTTAATACTGTTGTTCTTACAGTATGGTCTGGTTGACCCCTGGTGGTCTTCACATAATAATACTAAAATGTTGGTTGTCTTTTTCTCTCTCATCCCCTCATGAGTGGAAAGTGAAGTTTTCCAGAGGCTACATGACATGTGATATCATGAAGGATTTAATGTAGAAGTAGATATTAGAATGCATTCATTTTCTATTAAGAAAACTATTTTAAAAATTTGCAAAAATGTAAAATAATTCCACACTTCTTTTTTTGCTTTAAAAATTATATTTATTTTTATTAAAGCATGAGAGGCCCAATGCACAAAGATTCATGCAAGAATAGGCCTTCCTTCCCCTGGCTGCCAGCACCGGCTTCCCTCCAGCACCCGGGACCCGGGCCTTCACTCTGGCCACCGCCTTCTGCCTTCGCTCCGGCCCTGCCGCCCTCCTGTAGCTCCCTCCACCCCCTGTAGCAGGTGTCCCACCCCACCCTGGCCACTCCACGCCTGCGCGTGTGCTGCTCAGAGGCCTGGAGGTGCCCGGCCACCACCATCTTTGTCACCTCAATTTGCATATTCCCTCCTTATTGGCTGTGGGCACTGCCATCTTTGTCACGGAGTGATGGTCAATTTGCATATTCCATCTTTAGTAGATAGGATGTCATGTGAACATGTAATTGATTATTTTAAATAACTAACATTTTGTTTTAATTTTTGAGTTTTAATTATAATACATACATATCGATAAATATAACCCAGTAAAACAAATAACTTTAGGTCCTCAATAATTTTAAAAGTGTAAGAGATTCTGAGACCAATAAATTTGAAAGCAAGTGCTCTCATAAAGAATACCACTCTCTCAAGTAAAAACTAAAAATAATCCCAGAATGCCATGAAATACTTCAATTTGTACTCAAATTCCCCCACTTATAATCATTTTTTTAATAATTTGTTTGCAAATTAAGAATCCATGGTCTGCATATCACAATATAAGTCCTTTTAAGTCCATAAATTCCCCCATAGATTTTCTTTGAATTTATTTTTTGAAAAGAGTAGATTGTTGTTGTTTGTCCAGTTTGGATTTTGCTGATTGCATCCCCATGCTGTCATTTAACATGTTCCTCTGTTCCATATAGTTTCCATATATTATTACTTGGATGATGGATGTAGAGACATAAGCAGATTTGAATTTAATTTGTTGGCAAAACACCTCATAGGTATTGGAATGTAAACTTTAAAAAAATCTTTTTATGATATTACTTGTCATTGGTGATCATTACTTAGGTCAGTTAATTTGCTAGAGTTTACAAAATGATGATATAATGACTCTGTTATTCCTTCTTCAGTTAGTAAATGGAATATATCATAGAAATACACTATTTCCACTTTATTTGGTCTATTTTGGAATATTTCCTTTTGAAATCCAGAATAACTGCAGATATCTTGCTAATTCTATTTGTTGTCTCTGTGGGCCCTCTCCTACCCAGAGGTAAAACACTTGTGATAGTAATGAGGAGCTCATCTCCACACCAGAACCAGTTAGACCAATAATGAAGACGTTAACTGTTCTCTTCAGTCTGATAATAGAAAAGTTGATTGACTCCTGCCTCTGGGGTGGGAGGTGGGGGAAGATCATGGGAAGAAAGATCTTCTCACTAAAATATATGTGAAGTGTTTTACTGAACACACTCTCAGAAAATCTATAAACTGAAAATCATGGTTTATTTGTACTTGTGATTTCATTTTATTGAAAACTCCCTTTGTCCCTTGGGCACAGGATTGAAAACCTGAAATAGACTCTATTGGTGTGTACTGTAATGATTTTTTTGAAAAAATTACCCTTTACAATACCAGCAATTTTTTCCTACCAGCTCTGGAGAAGGCCATTAACTTTTAAGAGATTTGTTTAGTCCAACAGCAGCAGAATTAAATTAACTACATTTAGAGCAGTGAATGCTGTTGGGGCTTCCTGCAGGGTACGGGCTCCTCTGGCCCACACTGTCAAGCTTTGTGGGGCTGCATTTGCTGCATACCAATATACTTTCTTCACACAAATGCTGTATATTTTGCTTTCGCCCTGCATAAACTAAAGGCAGCATGTATATCTGTTATCTAAATTCTTAAGTGTTTCATTTCTTACAGATAAACAACGGAGTATGAAACGTGATTTTTTTGCTTTCTCTCGTTTCTGCTAAAAACTTCAAAGAGGCCGAACTGATGTGTGAATTGTAATGATTCGGTGGTAATGATTTGGTGGGTGCAGCAGGTCAGTATTTTCAATCAGACTTCAGAGGCCGAACTGATGTGTGAATTGTAATGATTCGGTGGGTGCAGCAGGTCAGTATTTTCAATCAGACTTCGTCAAAAGCTGGTTGAGAGTGTGTGTTGCCTTGAGTCAGGAAAGAGTATGAGAATGCAGACTTCAGAGTAGCCTGAATGTACTTGTCCTAATTCACATTTGTGAATTTTTGCCAATTCATCTTCTTTTCCAATTCAGAAAGAGTGAATAAATCAATCCAAAAGGGTAGTATTAAACATTAATCCAAGAATGTTAATCTTCAGCTTTTCAATCTAAACGTTGGTTAGAAATGAAAAGACTTTGCAGTATAAGGATGTCCTATAGGGCCAGAGACAAAGGTACAGTGACAGCCAAATCACTGAAACTGGAAATATGGACACATGTGTTTCATTTCAAAAATGCCTGATGCTAAGAATGATCACCCATGCTCTTTCTTCCATTCAAATGCCACCTGGATTTTGTTTTGTTCTTTAATAAAGTATTTTAAATATATAATCTCACTATTTTATATGATGCTAGAGGCCCAGTGCACAAAATTTGCCCCCGGGGGGGGGGGGAGGCCTCAGCCCTGCTGTGCCCTCTCACAGTCTGGGAGCCCTCTGGGAACTGGGCCTAAGCTGTCAGTCAAACATCCTTAGTGCTGCCGCAGAGGAGGGAGAGGCTCCTGCCACCGCCTCTTTTCTCGCCAGCCATGAGCCCAGTTTCTGGCTGAGCAGCGTTCCCACTTTGGGAGCACACTGACTAGCAGGGGGCATCTCCTGAGTTGAGCGTCTGCCCCCTGGTGGTCAGTGCACATCATAGCGACCCATCGTACTGCTGTTCAGTCAATTTTGCATATTAGCCTTTTATTATATAGGATACTTTAAAGGAAACTATTTAGTTTAGTTTCATTCCAAATTCATTCAGAAAGCATTTGTTAATTACTCAAAGGATATGTCTAATTTCTCGCCCACATAAGCTTGATTTCTGAGTAGACAGGACACGGAAGAGAGTAATGGGCAGTTTTCAATACCTTGTGATTAATGTGAGAGTGATCCTGAAAATAAGGGCCTCAAATGATGAGACGAAGTGAAGCTAAGAAGCACTTCTTGGAGGAGAATTTTATCTGGGCCTCAAAGCTAAGTGAGATTTGACTAAGAGCAGTGTGAAGGTTATTTATGATGGGAAGGGCACCAATGGCATAAAGAGACTCCTGTTAGGCGGATGTTGAAGCAAAGAGTTCATAATAGGGATCAGCAGAAAGAAAGCTGAAAATCAGATGAAGACGCAGGCTTCAATGGCTAAGGAATTCATTTAATGGGGAGGCTTTAAAGATCTTGGAGCAGATTAAAAATATGATGAAAGAAACCAAACAATATTTGATAAAAAAAAAAATACTGGTATCCAGATAGGGGAGTGGAGAAGAAAGATTTAAATACAACTTTGTTTTTGGATCTGGGTGATATAGTCTGAATCTTTGGGTCCCCCTCAAAATTCATATTGAAATCATAAACCATTACACCAATGATATTAGGAGGCTGAGACCTTTGTAAAGTAATTAGGTCATGAGAGCTTTGCCTCTCCTAACCCCAAACCCATCCCATGAAAAGGGAGATCTAGTCTGTCTGGTTCGCCCCTCTATGCCTTGAGTGGTGTTGGACATGCCCATACTGTCAGTTCTCATTTAACATTTATTAAATGAGCATATGAACAAAATCCCTCTTGTTGTATAAATCAATATAAGTTTGGCTATGTAGAAATCCCATTCCGCCTTAGGCTCAAAGATGGGAAAATATGAGGGGAATTGTACATATTTCTGCAAGGGTTGCTATGGATCCAGGAGTTTCCTCTGCACAATGGAAAACTTATTGCCATGAAGGAAAACAAATAAAGGTTAAATTGTAAGAAATACTTGGAGATACTTGTGGACAGTTAGGCACTCATTCCATGGGCTTTCTGTGAGTCTATGAACAATCAGAAGCCCACACCACATTTTTACATGGTGCGCTATTGCTTTCTATAGAATGGGAGGAATGCCAGCTTGTGGTTTATTACAGCAGGACGGGTGGCTTGTGATACAGTAGGATTAATACTTCCCGCTATGACAGGATCTCTCACCCTTCATTCCCAGAGGGCAGAGACCAAGGACCACATAACCACCAAGCCCATACTCTGACTTGTGGAGAAAATGCAGGCCCCAGGGTGAGTAATGAGTTAGGTCTGGCAGATTACACGTTACCTCGAGATGAGTTGAAGAGAAACAGAACAGAGATGGATGAGTGCCCGTGGGAAAAGAAGAGTATCAGCTCTCACAGCAACCATCGTGCCCTACGTGACTGGCTTAAACAGAAATCTGGCAGCAAGAAAGGGAACTGAATGAAGCCAACCCAGCAGGCAACCCTGTCCCATCTCATTCTTTAACTTTCTGATGACGGAATAAATTGCTGCTAACAGATGTACCGTCTGATAGCATTAATTATCTCATTCTTCCATCATCAAGAAAGAATCAATTCATATCATCAATAGCATGAGACCACATTAGAAAAAGCAGTATGTTGTAGTGATTAGCTATTCAAACTCTGAATCCCCTGAAAACCTGGACTCAAATTATGGTTTTATCACTTATAGCCATAACATCTTTTACAAGGGGGGATACTTTACTACCATTATATAAGATTGTCTAAGGAAAACAAAGCAATTCATGTGAAAAAGTTTAATTAGGCACCTGGAACACAGAACTCTCAATAAATAATAATGAAATATAAACATGACATAAAATTACTATTTTACTATCTAATCTTTCTTTCCTCCCAACAGAGAAAGCAAGTGGCCTAAATAAACATAAAATCCACAAAAGAGTCTATGGAATGTTTTGAATTTGAAAGCAATTGAGGAGCTAGAAAAAGTAATTATTCTATATTTAAAATATGTGTAGTTCAAGAAATCCCCTCAAAGTCAAGGATGAGCTGCAGAATTTAAGTATTAAGAATAATAACCAAACAGTTACAAATAGTGAATGAATAAAAATAATTTTAGACTTTAAAAAGAAACTTTTATTCCAATGCAACACACTATTATTTTTCATTCACCAGTTTGGTAAGGAATAAAAAGCTGAATGATTCCGTTTAATAACAATAGTGTGTAAGGAAATAGATATCCTTGACACTGTTGTTGGAAGCATAAACAAATACAAACTCTCTGGAGAACAATTTCTCAATATGTAGCAAATACTTTTAAAATGCTTCCTCTTTGAGCCAATAAACCATTTCTAGGAGTTATCCTAAGGAAATAACAGAGGAGTTCCACAATATATTCATAAGTATCTCATTTTAGGATTGTTTCTAACAGTTCTTGACCCCTGCCCCTGCACTCTTCTGCTGAAAACTTGATTATCCATAATTTAAGATTTCACTAAATAGTTATGTGAAATATTTTGTAGCCACTAAAAATGATAATGTAGCAATACACTGAATGGTATTAAAATGGCCATGATGTTATTCATTTAGATATTAAGGTATAAAACAATTTACAGTATAATCTAATTTTTGTTAAAAATGATTATTTTCATGTATGTTTCCAGAAAAATGCTTGGAAGATATATTACAAAATACTAACTTTGGTTATCATTTGGTTATGGGATTACAGTTTACCTTTATTTTAGTATTTATGCATATAGATAGATAGATAGATAGATAGATAGATAGATAGATTTAAAATATTTTTATAATGTCCAGTCATCATTTTATGTAAATAATAAATCTATTAAATATTTTGTTTAAGATCATGCAAAAATATTTTATAAAGAAGTAGCATCACCCTGGCCAGTGTTTCCCAGTGGTTAGAGTGTCAGCTGTGCACCAAAGAATCACGGTTTGATTCCTGATCAAGGGCATGTACCTGGGTTGATCCCCAGCCCCAGTCAGGATCTGTGTGGGAGGCAACCAATTGATGTCTCTCTCTCACAGGGATGTTTCTCTCTTTCTCTCTCTCTCCCTCCCTCCTTCCCTTTTCTCTCTGAAAGAAAAAATAATCCTATATAATAAAAGGCTAATATGCAAATCGACCGAACGACAGAACAACTGGTTGCTATGATGCGCACTGGCCAGGGGGCAGCAGAAGCTCAATGCATGGTCAGTGTGCTCACACAGGGGGAGCACTGCTCAGTCAGAAGCCAGCCTCACAGCTGGCGAGCGCAGTGGCGGTGGTAGGGGCCTCTCCCACCTCCACAGCAGCACTAAGGATATCCAACTGCGGGCCTAAGCAGTCAGTCAGACATCCCCCGAGGGCTCCTGGACTGTGAGAGGGCACAGGCCCGGCTGAGGGAACCCTCCCCCTCCCCCTGAGTGCACGAATTTTGTGCACTGGGCCTCTAGTAATATAATAATGGAAAAATATCCTTGTGTGAGTATTAACAAAAAGAAAAGAGAAGAAATAGCATTTAGATCTTAATATTTATAACACACAGGCCTTTCAAATTATATTGAAGCCCTTAGTAAGTATAACATTAAGTATAAGTTAACATTTTCATATATTTAAACATATATCAGTTCTTTACTATATTTATCATTGAATTTTAAAAAGGGGTAAAGAGAAGATGAAAGCCAGCATAGTGACTTGAAAATTAACATTTTTAAAATGTCAATAGATTTTGGTTATATATTTAGAGTACTCCAAGCATTTGTTTGCTTAACCTAGCATACAGCCACTTGCCTTCCTTGTCAGGAATATTAATAGTATAGTCTTAATTTTTTTCTTATCCATTATTATTTGAACAAAATATTGGCTGGTCCAAAACAACACATTAGAGAATATGGTATTGCAGCACTGACTGCCAATAGTTCTCCTTTTCATGTTTTCAGTGTGTTTGTTAATGAAAGTCACCTAGTCTTCTGATACCATTTCTTTCCCTTGTAAATGATGAAAAGAGACACCAATGAATTGGAAGCTTATAAATAGAAATCATGATGGTAGTGAGAATATCTTTAAAACCCACCATTTTAACTATAAGTTTTGAATTCAAAACAAGAGGAGGATTTGCAAATGAACATTTTTAAAACTCAATATTGAAAAAAATCTATTTTTTTTTCCTTTTTAAAACACCCAGAAGCTTAAAAAGTACTGTATTGTTTCCCATTATAACTCACATCATCACTGACACCTAGAGCATAAGAGAGACCTGCTACTTGCCTGCCTTGGGTGTTAGTGCAGTTGTAGCAGCCACTGACAGAGAGCTCAGATTTTGGCAATAAAAATCATTTTTGTACTTGAGTTCCTTTTTTGCCTTCCTTCCAAGTCAACGTGTATTTAGTTAATGATTTTGAAGCCATTGGACCAAATAGAATAAACTTTGAGCCAGATGTACAGCATATTTCATGGTATGTTTAGAATCAGGTCTATACTGCCAAAGTGAGGGAGAAAGTTGGATAAATCAGTGTAGCACAGACAGCTCCTGTGGAAATTTCTGAACATAAAAATCTGCCTCATCTGTCTGAAATTACCTGAATTATCAGGAACTGTTCATTTGAACAAAAAAAATGGTTTCCTTTCTGACAAAGTCTTTGTGTTTCAGGAAACCAACTGAATTTGTTTTCACTAACCACCATCCAGTCGGAATGTGCTGACCATCATAACACATGGTGACATATAACGGAAGAGTCTTCACCACCCCAGATCATGTGAGTTTTCTATCTGTTGGAGGAAATACCAAACAAGGTTTAAGTACATTACAAGGTAATGCTTCAGACCAAAGCATAGCAGAAAATAATACAAGACCTATTCAGCACATGTATATTAATGCTTCTATATTAATTACATATAGCATATTAGTATATTATGTTAAAAACAAGCTAACATTTACTGCACACTTATGCCATGTCAGGCCTTATGTTACTGGTAAGTGCTTTATTCCATTTACTCCTACACAGTCTGGGGAGAGAAATAATATTGTTGAGAAAGCTTAGGAAAGTTAGGAGACTCATACAAGGTCATATAGTCTAGTACATAATTAAGTCAGAATTTGACCCCATGCAGTCTGACTTCAGAGCCTTGTTTTGTTTTGTTTTTAAAATATATTTTATTGATTTTTTACAGAGAGGAAGGGAGAGAGATAGAGAGTTAGAAACATCGATGAGAGAGAAACATCGATCAGCTGCCTCCTGCACACCTCCCACTGGGGATGTGCCCGCAACCAAGGTACATGCCCTTGACCGGAATCGAACCTGGGACCTTTCAGCCTGCAGGCCGACGCTCTATCCACTGAGCCAAACCGGTCAGGGCAGAGCCTTGTTTTTGACCATTATACTACATTGCCTACTGTAGTAGCAGGCACGGAGTGAACCATAAAGAAGTAAAAATACAGCCCCACTCCCATTTAATTTTCTTTTTTGGAATTAAAAAAACTGCCTAGAAATAATAGGCTCAGCAGCCCTTATAGGGGGACCCTGATTTTCTATATTCCTGAGGTCAGGTTGCTAATGTTAGAGGTGTCACACACTTGCCATTGTTTCAATAACTTTTGCTGACTGCCACTTCATGCCTCATTATGAAAGGATAGAACAGGACTTGCAATTCCAGGAAGATGGAGTAGGTTAACTTTTTCCTATTCCTCTCATTAAGTACAACTAAAAACCCTGGACACTATATGTACAAGAACATAAAAAGACTCTGAACAATGGAGAGAAGAAAGAAGATGACTAGAGACTTCAGGACAAAGGAACAACACAGTAGTTAATTTCCTGGATTTTCTCTTCACCACATATATCCTAGACTTGGAGCTGAAAAGGCCAGAAACTGAGAAATGCTGGTGAACACAGACAAAAACAAACAAACACACACACACACACACACACACACACACACACACACACACACACACACACACAACAAAAACAACTCTAATAAAAGCTCTCTCTCCAGCCAAAGGACTAGGGAAAGGCCAAACTGGTGAGAGAGAAAACTTTTAGACAATAACCATTCTATGTTAGACAAACACCAAAGAGAAGTTGTGGCTTCACCCCCGCTGATGACATCGAAGGCTATATGGGAAACCTAGACTTTAACCCTTTTCAGAAATGAGATCTTTCTCCCTACTTGTTAGGGTGTTATCAGATAAGGCCTGGTGGGCAGTCAGGACTTTCACTAGCATCCAGAGGTAACAATTCTACCTGCATAGCCATGTCAGTGGAAACCACATGAAGAGCCAGAACTTCCACTCTACCCAGTAGTAATAAGCAGTATCTTCCTCCCAACAGTGGACAGATACCACATGCAGAACCTGGACTTCTAACTCCATCTGGCAATAATGAAAAGGTGTAATCTCCTTTCCTCTATCAACGTGGTATCAAAAATAAAGCTAGCTAAAACAGAGAAACAGACAGCATAGTAATATCCAGAGCCTCAGAGCACAGTATGAAAACAACCAGAGGATAGAATCACTTAATTTGAATACTCAACAACACAATTCACCAATTCTGGACAACGAAGAAAAAGTAGACAAAAAGACTTCAGACCCTCATGGGCCTGTGGGACAATAACAAAGGATCTAACATTTGTATCATCAGGATACTCAAAGGTGAGAGTAAAAAGTGAGACTGAGTATTTGAAGAAATAGAAGTAAAATTGTTTTAAATGTGAAGAGTGACATTACAAGATGGTGGAGTACAAGTTTCCAGCACTCATACTGCCCCCTGTTCAAAGAAACACTGATTTGGGTGACTCCCCAGAGATGAGAGTGCCTATGCACAAGCATGAGTGTCCAGCAGAGAGGCTCTTACACTACCTTACCCACATCACTCTTCTCCTGAGGATGTATAGTTCAGTGCCAATACAGATCCCCTCAGCTGGTGATTTCCCCACGAGGGAAAGTGAGAACATAGTGAGCACCTGGTTCATAGTGAGAACATAGTGAGCATTTCACCTGGTTATGTAGAACACAACACAAAAGGCCCACATTTTTCTCACCTGACCCAGAACACTAAGAGAATTGACATGGCTGAACAGTCTAGAAGCAGCTAGGAGCAGGAAAAGGGGGTAAGGGCTCAGAGCAACCAGGGCATGGAACTCAACAAATAGCCATAGATTTTACTAACTTATTTGTGAGGGAGTTCATCAACACTATACCTACCTTATAAGAAGCTAAAATGAATTCTTCAAATTGAAAATAAAAGTTGCTAATTAGAAACATGAAAGTATAAAACTCACTATAAAGGTAAGTATATAGTCAAATTTAAAATATTCTTAAACTGTATAGTGGTGCATAAATCACTTTTAATTCTAGTTAAAACTTAAAAGACAAATGTATTAAAAATAACTATAGATACAATATTAATTAATGCATGCAGAATATAAAAATATATAAATTATAACATGAATAACATAAAATGCCAGAGGGAAGAAGTAAATGTGTAGAGTTTTAATATGCAAGTGAAAGCATCAGCTTAGAGTAGACTATTCTAACTATAAGATGTATTGTATAAACCTTAGGGTAAGAATAAAGAAAAAAATCTATAATAGATACACAAAAGATAAAGAGAAAGGAACCAAGGAATATCACTACAAAAAAATCATCAAATTACAAAAGACAGCAAGGGAAGAAGAAAGGAACTACAAAACAGTCAGAAAACAATGAACTAATAGAAATAGTAAATCCTTACTTGTCAATAATTATTTTAAGTATACTAGTAAATAGATTAAAATATCCAATAAAAATAGAGTGACTGAATGGTTTTTAAAAAAATCAAGCTCCAACTAGATGCTGCCTACAGGTGACTCACTTTAACTATAAGGACATATAGACTGAGAGTGAAAAAAAGGGGAAAGGTTTTCCATTGATATGATAAACAAAAGAGAGGTGGAATCGCTATATTTATATTAGACAAAAATAGAGTGTAAGTCAAAAATTACAAGAGACAAAGAAAATCATATAATGATAAAGGAGTCAGTTTAATGAAGAAGATATAATGAAATAAAGAAATTAAAAAATCTGAACAGAATAACAAATAAACAAATTGAATCAATAATAAAAAATAAAAAATAAAAATAATAATAATAAATTTCCCAGCAAGGAAAAGCATAAGACCAGATGGTTTTGCTGGTGAATATTGCCAAACATTTAAATTTAAAGAAGAATTAATGTCAATTCTTTTCAAACTCTTTCAAAAAAATTGAAGAGGAGGGGAAACTTCCAAGTTAATTCATGAGGCCAGCATTGCCTGATACAAAAGCCACACAAGGACATTACAAGATGAAAATTATATATTGATATTCCTGTTGAACATAGATGCAAAAAAAATCTTAACAAAATACAAGCAAACCAAATTCAACAGCACACTGGAAGGATCATATGCCATGAGCAACTGGGATTTATTCCTGTAGTGCAAGGATGCTTCAATATACTCAAATAAATCAATATAATGTAACAGAATGAAGAATCTACACTAATAAAAGAGAAAGATGCAAATTGACCATACCTTTACGATGCCCACCAGCCAATCAGGAGTTGATTTGCATACACAGGTGACGAGTGGCCGGGGGAGGGGGGGGACACTTGCGTCATCACCATGGCAATGACACAGGTGTTCTGCACTGCCCCAGTCGCTCTGGACCTCTGAGCAGGGTGGGAAGGCAGAAAGGCAGCTCCGGGCCTGAATGAAGGCAGAAAGGCGGCTCCGGGTCAGAGCAAAGGCAAAATGAGGCTCTGGATGGAGTGAAGGCCATGCTGGCAGCCAGGGGAAATCCTTACTTGTCAATAATTATTTTAAGTATACTAGTAAATAGATTAAAATATCCAATAAAAATAGAGTGACTGAATGGTTTTTAAAAAAATCAAGCTCCAACTAGATGCTGCCTACAGGTGACTCACTTTAACTATAAGGACATATAGACTGAGAGTGAAAAAAAGGGGAAAGGTTTTCCATTGATATGATAAACAAAAGAGAGGTGGAATCGCTATATTTATATTAGACAAAAATAGAGTGTAAGTCAAAAATTACAAGAGACAAAGAAAATCATATAATGATAAAGGAGTCAGTTTAATGAAGAAGATATAATGAAATAAAGAAATTAAAAAATCTGAACAGAATAACAAATAAACAAATTGAATCAATAATAAAAAATAAAAAATAAAAATAATAATAATAAATTTCCCAGCAAGGAAAAGCATAAGACCAGATGGTTTTGCTGGTGAATATTGCCAAACATTTAAATTTAAAGAAGAATTAATGTCAATTCTTTTCAAACTCTTTCAAAAAAATTGAAGAGGAGGGGAAACTTCCAAGTTAATTCATGAGGCCAGCATTGCCTGATACAAAAGCCACACAAGGACATTACAAGATGAAAATTATATATTGATATTCCTGTTGAACATAGATGCAAAAAAAATCTTAACAAAATACAAGCAAACCAAATTCAACAGCACACTGGAAGGATCATATGCCATGAGCAACTGGGATTTATTCCTGTAGTGCAAGGATGCTTCAATATACTCAAATAAATCAATATAATGTAACAGAATGAAGAATCTACACTAATAAAAGAGAAAGATGCAAATTGACCATACCTTTACGATGCCCACCAGCCAATCAGGAGTTGATTTGCATACACAGGTGACGAGTGGCCAGGGGAAGGGTGGGACACTTGCGTCATCACCATGGCGATGACACAGGTGTTCCGCACTGCCCCAGCCGCTCTGGACCTCTGAGCAGCGTGGGAAGGCAGAAAGGCGGCTCTGGGTCAGAGCAAAGGCGAAATGAGGCTCTGGATGGAGTGAAGGCCATGCTGGCAGCCAGGGGAAGGAAGGCCCATTCTTGCATGAATCTTCATGCATCATGTCTCTAGTTAAAATTATATGATCATCTCAATGGATGCAGAAAAAGATGTTTGACAAAATTCAACATTCTTTCATAATAAAAAAACTTTCAACAAATCAGGTATAAAAGAAATCTACTTCAACATAACAGAGACCATATATGACAAGCCCACAGCTAACATCCTATTCAATAGTGAAATGATGAATACTTTCCTTTAAGATCGGGAACAAGACAAGGGTAATCACTCTGATAATTTCTATTCTAAATAGTGCTGGAAGTCCTGGCCTGAGAAACTAGACAAGAAAACAAAATAAAAGGCACTCAAATTGGAAAAGAAGTAAAATTATTTCTATTTGCAGATGGCATTATCTTATATATAGAAAACCCGAATACTCCACAAAAAATATCTTAGAACTAACAAATGAATTCATTAAAGTTGCAAGATACAAAATCAACATACAAGACTCAGTTGTGTTTCTATATACTAACAATGAACTATCTGAAAAACAAGTTAAGGAAACATTCTCATTGATTGATAATAGCATTGATAAGAATGAAATTCTTAGGAAAAATATTAACCAAGGTGAATGATCTGTACACTGAAAACTTATTGATTATATAAATCTAAAAAAACACACAAATAAATTATAAAATACCCTATGTTCATAGATTGGAAGAATTAATATTGTTAAAGTGCTATACTACCCAAAGCAATCTATAGATTCAATGCAATTAAAAATTAAAATGGCATTTTTTACAGAAATAGAAAAAAATAAACAACCCAAACTCCATATGGAACTACAAACAGCCAAAAGAATATTGAACAAAATGATCAATGCTGGAAGTATTGAATTATAAAGCTGATATGGCATAAAAACAAACACATAAACCAATAAAACAGAATAGGGAGACTATAAATAAATCTACATATTTATGGTCAAATCATCTTCAATGAGGGTGCCAAAAATACCAGAGGGAAAGAATAGTCACCTCAATAAATGGTACTGGGAAACTTGAATATCCACATGCAGAAAAAATAAATTGGACGCTTATCTCACACCACTCACAAAAATAAACTTGAAAGAAAATAAGACTTATATGTAAGATGGGATACTGTGAAACTACTAGAAAAAAAAACATAGGGAAAAGCTTCTTCATATTGGTCTATGCTCTGATTTTTTTCTAATATGACCACAAAAGCACAAGTAACAAAAACTAATATAGACAAGTGAGATTGCATCTAACCAAAAAAAAATGGTTGAACAGCAAAGAAAACAATAGAGTGAAAGGGAAACCTACTGAATGGGAAAAATATTTGAAACAATACATCTTATAAGGGATTAATATTCAAAATACATAAGCTAGTCATACAACTCAATAACAAATAACCTGATCAAAATATGGGCAAATGGCCTAACTAGACATCAATCAAAAGAAGACATACAAATGGCCATTGAGTATACAAAACAATTCTCAATATCAATAATCATCAGGGAAATGCAAGTTAAAACCAGAATGAGATATTACTTCACATCCTTCAGCCTGAAGGCCAATGACCTCTGAGCAAAACCAGCTAGGGCTCTAGCATTTTTTTTTTTTCGAGAAAGCCAAACTTTTCCCAAACCCTATTTCGCAGAAAGGAGGCATAAGCCACAAACATGTGGCAGGAGCTTTAATTCAATCTACCTTCAGTAATGTTGGGTTTGGCTTAGTTGTTAGAACTAATATGTTTACATAACATTTGGTGCACACTTCTCTTGTCTTCTGTTTATCACCAGCTGATGAACTCCAAGACAGTCTGGATATGAATGCATTGCTCTTGCTGGAAGTTAGACTGTAATATATTAACTTCACACAATGTTGTTGTTTTTAAACATCTACAAGGTCTTCAAGGAACTTTAAAGAAGCAATATTATTATTATTATTATTATTATTATTATTATTTTAAAAACCACATTATTTAAAATTCAAAAAGGTTTTTCTTAAAACAATTATACTATTATTCTGAGTTCAAATTGCATTGGTACTGATATAAACACAAAATAATAATGACATAGTTCTGTGTGTATAATGCACACCTTGTGATATATACATAAAACTATAAAAGAGATGAAGGTTTGGAGGTTACCTTGTGATTCTAACTAATTAACTATTGAAATCATCTTATATACTTAAATATGTAAAGCAGAGGTACTTGGGCTGTTTAAAACAAAATAAACAGGGTTTGAAGACTGTGTAAAGTTTTCTGAAAGTTTTCATACTTGAGTTCTCCTTAGGAGTTCAAAGAACATGCAGAGTTAGAGCTGGCTTATGTCCTTTACAGTAGTTATTCATTCACAAATATTTATTGGAAAATACTATTGCCAAGTAGTCTCTGGTACTGGAGAATAGCTTATAGACCAATAGGCAATGATCATAACAGAGTGCTAAGTTGTATGACAGAGGTAAGTACTAAGTGCTAGTGGAGGACATAGGTTATTATCTAACCTACTTTGAGTTTTCATACACATGCTATTGCTACTCAGAATCCCAGTGAACAGGGATATTCCCTGTTCCACACTGGGAATATCACATGGGCCCAAACATTTCCAATTGTTGACCTACTGGTATACTCAAAAATCTTCTGTAAACAGCTGATAATCCAAATCCAGATTGCCTGGTGCCAAGCAGCCTAGATCACTTGTCATGGTTGCTCATGCAACCTCCACTGCTCATGACAGAGTAGAAGTGCAAATGGACCCATCACAAAATGGCTGATGTATTGTAGGCTCAGCAGAAATCTGGACCTACAGCCTCTTTGTGGAATGTTCTCTTATACTAGAGGCTCAGTGCACAAAATTCATGCACGGGTAGAGTTCCTAGGCCTGGTCAGTGATCAGGGCCGATCAGGTTCCCTGCCCCCCGGCCTCCTGTGTGCCCTGCTGCCATCGCTAGTCACCCTCCATGTTCCACGCCGCCCCCTGGTGGTCAGCACATGTCATAGTGAGCCATCGAATTCTCAGTCCCCTGGTAGAACTCCCAAGGGGACAATTTGCATATTAGCCTGTTATTATATAAGATAACTTTGCTTCTCCTAGTGACTCTAGTCCCGTAAGGTGTTCCTCCTTTCTCAGTAAACCAGGCCATGTTCCTTTTGTAATTCATCTTGAACCCTGTCACATGACAAATGAAAACCCATAAAAAAAGAATGAAATCTTGTCATTTGCAGCAACATGGATGGACCTAGAGGGTATTATGCTAAGTGAAATAAGTAATACAGAGAAAGACAAATACCATATTATTTCACTTGTATGTAGAATCTAAAAAACAAAAGAAATGAACAAACAAAACAGAAACAAACTCATAGATACGGAGAACATTATGATGGTTGCCAGATTGGAGGGGGGTAGAAAGGGATGAGTATAAAAGGGGAAGGGATTTAGATGTACAAATTTCCAGTTATGAAAACAGACACAGGAATGTAAAGTACAGCATAGGGAATAGAGTAAGTAATATTGTAATAACTATGTGTGGTATCAGATGGGTACTAGACTTTGTAAGTTATATAAATGTCTAATCACTGTGTTGTATACCTCAAACTAATATAATACTGTATGTCAACTGTAATTGGGGGGGTGTGGGTGGGGAGAGATTAACCAAAGAACTAATATGCATATATGCATAATCCATGGACACAGACAATAGTATGATGAAGGTCTAGAGACAGGGTAGGAGGTGGAAGGGGTCAATGGGGGAATAATGGGACATCTGTAATACTTTCAACAATAAAGATAAATAAATAAAAAAGAATTAAAGAATGAAAGGCTCCTGAAAGGAAGCTTTAGTTCAAGTGATTTTTCATTAAAAGTGTATCAAGAAGCAAAAAAAAAAAAAAACTTTTAAAAAGAAATAAAACTCAATTGTATTCTCTTTAAAATACTTCCTGAGTGATGTTGAAATAAAAATCATAAGAAAATATGTAAAGGGTTTTTCCTAAACTTACATAAGAGAGCAGGTTTTTTGGAGGGAAACTGAGTATCCTCGTGGACAAAGTGACCTTAGGTTCCCCATATAAACCCAACTTTCCCCACTCCAGACTGTTGGCTGGATTATGCTAGGATCTGGTTTGTCTGATTTGATTATGGGTCCCCTGGGCAAGAAGTTTGTCTACATCTATGTTCTCTACAGCACCTAGCCCATTGTTGGCACTACCAAATGCCAAAGAACTCTCAATCTCTCTTAACTAATAATAAGATTGACTTCCCAACTCAACATGTTGAGATGTCTGTCATTTTATGCCAGTGTTTTTTTCTGATTTGTATTTTATATTTGTGTCTGGAGAGCAAACTTCATGTGTTACTGAATCACCTTTGGACTGATCTTCTTTTCAGGAAATGTAGACATGAGGTTGAGTGTTTTTCAACCGCGAGTTTTGGGAACACAGACTGCTGAAATATGCTAGGCTACACAAAGGGGGAAAGTTTCTGAAAGAATCACTTTTTTTCAGCAGTCATGGGGATCTCTGTGAGCCAAAGATGCAGACTGGTTAGCAGATGTGACCATAAAACCAGCACGCCCCTTCAATGCAAACATTTCACTTTAGTTTCTCTATTTCTAAAGAAAAGTACTCAGCTTTTGGGTCTATTGATGTCTTTTTCATTGTACTTCTTTAATTGTACTTTTTATTTGCTTTAGTATTGCATTAATAATCAAGTTTCTCTTCATGTTATATGAGTCACCATGTTGATTTTTATAGGCAGCAGTCAGATATTACATATAGAATTTCACAACAAAGAATTTTCCGGGCAATTCAATCTTCATTCAACTGAAGGTGAAAATGTCTCATAAAGAAAGGCTATTTCATTGCATTTTTTTTCTTATCATTTAGCTTGCCTTATACTTTTTTGAAAGTTAAACATGATGTATTCAGTACTAAGAACTAAGGGAAATAGGATTGTAGTGGGGGGTTTTATATGAATCTGTCTAGAAGTTGGGCTGTGCTCAATGTTTTATGTAGCTGTACACACAAGAGGCTGAAAATACCTCTATTGCCTTTATTTCTGTGCCCTCTATTGTCTTTGAACATAAAAACTGTTCCTCAGAGACAACCTTCCAGCCCTTTTAGTTGCAACCCACTGTTACTATATTGGTATAGGGGTGTATAGTGTAGGGAAGGAGGAATAGTCTATGATCTTATCATGAAATATCAGACTTTCATGGGTCTCTTTCACTGGGCTGTGACTTCCACAGATATTTCTTAGCTTTATTCCTTACCTTAGCTGAAGTAAGATAGCTAGAAAGCACCCAAGCTAGTTATATGCTCTGGTTGTCTTTTACCCTGGAGAATGGGCCTTTGTTATTGGTGGATGCTCTGGGTAAGTTTTAAAATTGTTACTTTTCCCTTCCCCTGCCAGAGACGCAGGGGATCTTTCTTGATTCTTCACTATGGGGATCTGGTGAGGTTCCTGGAAGTAAACACCATGAAAGTGTGGGGGCCCATCATAATTAAGAATGTGTCCCCTTAGCAGTTTGTCATTCTCACCTTAGTACACACTCCACATCCAACAATTCATCAAAATTATCATGTAACTGTTGCTATAAGTTTATGGCTCCAGTGATTTTTGCTCCAGGTAAGCAGATCTTAGTTGTGATTTTATGAATTTTCTGGTTGGGGACTGGCACCTTGACCTTCAACCTTAGTTCTCTATTAAGTCCAAGAAAGGGCATTGATTTTCAATATGTGCAGCTTTTTTCTTGTGAAGATGGGGGTGACAATTTCCAGGCTCTTTATGTGTTGAAGATGAACCATTATATGATTTTTACAGGTAAAAATAAATGTGACAAGGGAGTTGAAGTATTGCTACAAGTAATTGGGCTAGAAATTATTTTGATGTATCTACTAAGCTTATTTCTCAAAATGAAGTTAAGGGATTAGGACAATTGAAATGGATAATAAAGTATACCAGGGCTTCCAGTAGTCAAATTTGGAACAATCTGTACAAATAAATGGAATAAATTACTTGAATAAAAAAGGAATCCATAGTATATAATGATACCCAAAAATAATAATTTCAAGTGTTGAGGAGGAGATTGAAAGGCTCTTCTTTATGGAAAAATGATAATAAATGTAGAAGAAATAATAAAATTGGAAAATCACCATTTTGCTGATACCACAGTAATGACTCATTCAAGCAATGTGCATATATTAATGGATTCCAAAACCATTAGGGGAAAGATCAGTGGAGAACAAGACATTTCCATAATCTCAAAATATCACCTCACAGAATATTTATTAGTCAAAAAAGAAAAGGGTACCTGAAAATGAAAAATCCCAAAGATACCACCTTACCCAACTGATCAAACTTAATTTCCCAAAGTAGGATACACTGACATCATGTACTTTCTGATATGATGCTCTGTGAAAGACACAGCATTATATATGTTGTAGTCCTGACAAAATTGCTCTTTACCTTAATCTCAATCTGGAAAATATTCATTTTAGGGATATTGTTCAAAACAATGATATGGTCTCTTTAAAAATGTTAATGTCATGAAAGAAAAATAGCTGGTAACTGTTTTTAGACTAAAGGAGGACAAGGAGATCTGACAGCTAAATGCAATGCATAATTCTTCATTGGATCCTGAAAGTAGGGAAATGAATAGTTACAAAGAATTTTATCAGGACAGCTTTGGAAATATGAATATAGACTGTGTGTACATAAAAGCATTATATCAATGTTAAATTCTCTTATATTAATTATATTGTGGTTTGTGGGAGAATGTCCTAATTTTAGGAGAGAAAGCTGAAGTATTAGGCTGAGTGTCATGATATCTACAATTAATTCTCAGAAGCTGAATGTTAACAATTAATGAGTCTGATTAAAGGATCCTTTTGGCAATTTTTATGTAGGCTTAATGTTTCACAAAATTTTTTTAAATGAAAAAGTAAGTAAAATGGATGATAATAGTAATAATCAGTATAAAATCAAATGATTTATCCTTGTTGGTGCTAGGCATCATACAGAAAAAAAAAATTAAGCTTACCTTTGATCAATAAACACACTGAACATTCTTTTAGAATGCTATGAGGGTTTTTTTTAACAAATGGGATCCTAAATATAGTGGAAAAAATCGTCCAAATATACAGAAACATAAAGAATACAGTCCAAAAACTCTTGGGTGAAAAACTCTTCCAAAATATACTGAAATTTACCAGGACTTTAGCAAACAGTAGTAGAAAATTAGAAGTAAAATTTTGGATGCAATATACTCACATATATTCTATTTATGGTGACATAAACATGAAGTTGCCAATAAAAAGTTTAACATCAAATATAAATAATTGCAGTACAATGCCCTCTTACCTTAATTAAGAGCTTTGCACAAACCTACGTTTTTCAAAATAACTGTATTTGTTATTTGAAAACATGTGAAATAATGAGAAGCTATGCCCAGTTTTGTCTCAAACGCTTTCCTTAAATCGGGTACTTTAAAAGACACCTCCTCTCCCAAAAGTGATGGTAAAGTGATTAAGATGATGGCGAAATCCAACATAAAGGTCAAACTGAGTATTGCCCACAACGAGGACCTTTCATAAAGTGTGTCTGAGTAATGTTTACATCCTTCCACACCACTTCTTCTACTTGTGGGTGTGCCAAGGCCCAGGGAAAGGTTAGTCTGTGTGTTCATAGACAAGGCAGGACAGTAACTAGGGGGGAAGTCCTTTAACTATCTTATCTATCTGGGTTAAAAAGCACTGATGTTATAAAAAAAAATAATAACCTTCTGTATTGAGACATGTTTTATAAATAGCTTTGTTCCAATTAGTGTCATTTATAAGCTGTCTTTGCCCTATGGAATTTCAGGAGCTTGATAAACAAACAAACAAACAAAAAACCCTTAAAACAAAAAACCCTTGATAAGCAGCAAATGGCACACTCAGGACTGCAGTATATATATTAACAATGTATGCTATTATACAGGATATAATAATTAACTCACCTGAAAATGAAGTTTTGCCTTCTTCCCTGCCAAACTCTAAGAACCAGTAGTCTGTATTTAAAGGGCTATGACACAGATGGAGAAAGGAACAATGAATTTCAAGGGAAATTGGGGATATATTGAATAGCACAAGGCAGAGGGTGAAGAGCCCAGTCCCTCTAAAACCTTCCTTTTCTTACATGACTTTTGATGCTGGGAACTGGGAAGTGAGGAAGGGGCTGTGGCAGTGGGAAAACTAGACCGGATTTATTCCCTTACCTCTTTGAGACTTATATTCTTCTTCCAAATGCCATTTTCTCCTTTTGAAGCAGATGTAGGATATTTACATCTCAGAATCTAATGAGGTTAAACCAAAAGGGAAGGGCCTAAGACTGGATGCAAGAAGTGCTAACGTCTGGGAATTTTCCTTCAATCCGTGCCCCAGCCAGAGAGGGCTGCTGCTGTGGGCTGAGTCCAGAGCCTGGAGACCAAACAGTATCAAGTTCTCCAGCCGTTTCTCTGATGTGAGTTCCTGTGTCTCGAGAGCATGGGCTTTGGAGTCAGACTGCTTGAGGGTTTTAAACCCCACTCTTACTATTATTTTTTGTTTGATCTTGATGTAATTTAACCTTCCAGAGTCCCAGCATCTTCTGTTAAAAATCATTTTGGGGGTGTGAGCTGGGGGTGGAGACACTATTAACTGTTCTTAGGCTGGTGTGAGGATCAAATGGGTTTATCACCATGACGGACAGTGGTGAGGAAGGCTCTGTCACTGAGCAAGTTCAATTACTTATCTTGGACTTACAGTCTACTGAAATGCAACCTGTGAAGATAAAATCTACCTGATGTAACTTTTATAAATTTTAAATGAGCTCATCTGAGTGTTTACAGCCTTCATCATTGAAAGTGTTAAATAAGTATTGTTGTCATGATTACCAGTTGTCATGATTACTGGTTATGTAAACTTGATGGTGTTGGATCATTTAGGAAACATGATGGACTGAACAGAATGACCCTTTAATTGAATCCAGTTATTGATTTTACTATTATGTCTTATTATTCTGTCTGAATTGACTGCTTGTTTTGGTTTCATCTAAACCAACTCTCTTTTAAGTAACAGGGGCTAATTCCATCCTAATGAGCTAATAAATCTGTGTAAGCAGGGGAAGAAAAAAATAGGAATGATGCTGGCCATGCTCTTCAGCCACTCAGGAAGGGCAGGGAGCAGTATCTTTCTTTGGAATCATTTCATGGAGCCATATGTAGATCATGAAGGTTGTGATATGCAGTCCAGTCTGGCTTCCTGTAATGTTAACCTGGGCACACCATGAGTGCTAGGACTATACTGGTTCTAAAGTAAATAATACTTGGCTTTAATGTTCTTATCCTACTCTTTCCAAAATTCGCTTTCATATCGAGTACCCCTTTTCCTACGCCTGCTTTCTGGCATCGAGATTTCATGTGGTAAGCCCTATACAACACTCTCTAGGTCTTCACTCCTCTGGTGAAACCATCTTCTACTTTCTCCAGGTTCTTTTTGAAGACACCACCTACTGCTATAAATCAATCAGTGACCTGAGTGTACATTCTGTCCTCCTTCATTATTCCACTGACAAGATCAATAAGTAACGAGGGATCACAGACTTGATGTCAAGAAAGTGAAGTTATTTTGTTGTATTGAGTTTTCATTGTTTCAAGAATTTTTCAAAATAAATACAATTTAGAAATAGTTTCCTTATTTGAAATAAAATTTTAAACACTTTAAATATTGGTATATTTTTGATAGATAAAATTGAAATTATTCTTCTAACTTAAAAAAAAAGAAAATACAGTAATCCTAGATTAAAAATAGAAAAAAAATATAAACCTTGGCTTGATGTAACTTTCAGATTAATTGTTTCCCTACCCCAAATTCATTCACCCTAATTGTAGACTCAATTCTTATTCTCTGACGATCTTGGATTTTTAAAAAAAAGCACTCTCTGTGTAAGCAGACCATTAATCCTCATCAAGAAATGGAGTTGCTTTATAGCTTTCTGAAAATATGTTTCAGTCATACATATCTGGGCACACAGTTTGGAAAATTCAAATTAAATTTCCCAGTATTTAGTTCATTACAAAGTCCATGTTAACTGCCAAGGAAATTGACTTTTCAGTACCTTATCATGGTTGTCACATTCTTAAGCTATGAGTTTCTCTTCACTAAAATCCGTTAGTTTTCTAAAAGTGTAAGTTTTACAATTAGTAAGATCATAGCATTTCTTTTATGAAGAGCCCTTTACTCTCCACATGGCAATTTTGAGTGGGTTTTGGAAGGCTCTTTAGCTGCCATTTTTTTCCTTTTTTACCCAGGTTTAAATTTATCTCCATTTTGATGCCTTTTTCCAATATGCTTATTATGTCAAACCCCAGGATAAGTCAGCTCATGGTAATATTCTTCCTTTATCCCACACCAAGATAATTCATAATATTATTCAACCTAAAGCCCAATGCTTTCTTTTGTTCCTATAATTGAATAGAACATCTTTTTACCCAAATTAAAACAAACAAAAAGTCTCTGACACCTCTAACTACTTCCCATCTACTCCAATACAACAATAATAAAAACAAGACCTTTACAAATCTAGACTTTTCTTTCCAATTTTCTGAATTAAGAATTCAAACTACAGTCTTAGTGTTAAAAAATGATTTATTAAAGCTCTTTCACAGGTTGACTTTCAAAGAAGAATGCTTTCTTTTGTTCCTATAATTGAATAGAACATCTTTTTACCCAAATTAAAACAAACAAAAAGTCTCTGACACCTCTAACTACTTCCCATCTACTCCAATACAACAATAATAAAAACAAGACCTTTACAAATCTAGACTTTTCTTTCCAATTTTCTGAATTAAGAATTCAAACTACAGTCTTAGTGTTAAAAAATGATTTATTAAAGCTTTTTCACAGGTTGACTTTCTTTTTTTTTCTGTTAAACCTCTTTTACACTAATACTAGCAGCGAATATTTTAGCAGCCTATTGCCACATCATTAGTCTTGTACTGACTTGTTTGGTGTGCACAAGAAGATATATTTTGCTTTCAGAAAACAAGAAAAATAGGTTTATCTGCGTTACACTTATTAATTTGTGCAGTTATTCAGTGTCTGGTAAGTTAATATTCAAGAAAAATATTAATTTTTATTAAAATGTTCTATTATTTTATGTTAACAATTACTCATTTATTTTAGCCCTTTGTATTCAGCATGTCTCTATTGAAATAAACCTACGTTACTATGATAATTGAAGCTTTTGTTTTTTTGTGGCCCACATAAACTGAAACCTTGTTTATTTGGCCCGTGTTAGCCTTTGAGTTTGACATGTTTGGTGTAAACTCTCCACAAGATCTTGTAAGCCCATGACTTTCATTATTTATCCTGGGTTTCCTCTTCAGGCTGTGCATTAATGCAAAGAGGGGAAAAGTGAAGCCTCTTTTCTTTTTCCTCTCCCTATCTGTACGCATAGGAGCAAGATGCCACACTAGAAATAAATAAGCACAGGAAACTTCCCTCTTGGCACTACTTTTCTGAGGCAAACACAAACCGAGTAGTAGCAAAGGTGGACCAGAGAGCATGCCAAGTATTTTTACATTGGTTGAAGAATCTAAATAAAAAGATGGTCCTATGGTGAGCTTCGCCACAGTGAAATTCTGGGAGCAATCAACATGGAGAACATTCCTGGGGCTGGCACCCCTGGAGAGGACTCCCTTAAATTCTTCACAGCTGGACTCAGTAGATAAGCAGTGATCTGTGTGCCAAGGACATGGAGGGAGAGGGAACTACCAGGCCGATTCCAGAGGAAGCTGGCTCCCAACCCAAATATGAAAATTACAGCCAAGACCCTGATTGTCACTTTTTCCCTGCAATTTTGAATTGGGTAATCCTATTCCTCTGAAGACAGATGTTCATAAAATTATTGGCAACTCTATTTTACCCAATCTTTAGTCATTAATTTGCTTACATTTTATAAACTAAAGATATTTCAGTTCAGGTTACGCTGATACTACCCAGAAATTTACTAGCACTAAGAACACTGGTCAGTTTCCAAAAGTTAGTCCTTTAGGAGGTGAATGTTATCGCCTTTCTCTAATTCTTCTTTTAGTTTGAAGGTCAGAACCTGCTGTTTTTAGGGAAGTTTTTTCTAATAAATTGCTTGCACTATCTCTAAGTAAGCAATTGGCCCTCTTCGTCTTCAACGTTTTAAAATTACTATTCTATATAAATGCATTCATGATTATTACATATCTCCCATGACTTTATAACTTTCTAAATCCCTAAAACTTATTAAGAAATTTCTTACTTTCTAAATTCTTTAAGACTGGCCTTCAGGAATATGTTCCTTACCATGAGCCATTGGTGCTTATAAAAAGTATTACCTGAAGGTCCATTGGCTGTTTAATAGTTACCAGTGAGAAAGACAAATTACATTTTTTCTCACTGAATTATGAAAGATTGTAATTATTTTAATGTAAAATGGAATCTTTAATTACTAAGACATATAATATTTCTAATATAATACTTTGATTACGTTTATTGATGATCACACATTTTTGGTATAAGAATTGGTGGGAGTTGTTTTATCATCATCCGATATTTTTATGTCTGTGTGCCACTTTGGGTTTTAATGTATGATTGCTCTCATTTTAATGTTTCCTCATGTGTGTGGACTTTACTAAAGTAAATTTCTACAAGGCTATCCAGGCATCACCTGCCAGCTACTCAGAAATATTATTTAGAATGATAAAGTTCCTGGGTACCACTATACTATAAACTTGAATTGATGTTTCAAAATGGAACAAAAACATAAAACACCTTTCACACCTTGCCATGCTCTAGGTTAAAGGAATTCTAATACAGCTAAAGAAAAACAGGAATTGATATTCATAACCTTCATGCTTTCCAACACCTTGAGTATTCTACTGCCTATCAGACTCAGAAGCTACCATTCTGACACCTCTGCAGAATTCAACTACAAACCCAGTAAAAATAAAACCTAGCTAAGTAGGTCAGGCTGCTGAGAGTTCTGGCAGTGAGATTATTTCTGACTGGGCAAGGATTCTCTACCATGAAAGAATAACAGTGATATAATAAATCTACCTTGTTGCCTAAATAAAAACTATTCAATGAGAAATCTAGAGTATTTCTCTGATAATATCAAAAGTTCTTTTTAAGTCCTGTAACTATTCTCTTCCTCTATCTCTTCTTCTCTCTCTCAACACACACACAATTTAATATTATTGAAAAATGTGCCCATTCTTGATATAAGCTAAAGATACTTAGAATTTCATTAGTCTAGTGCCCATTATTTTGAACTAGAAGAACAAAACTTAATATGTTATACCTTATCTACACAAAGACAGTCAAGAAAGAAAGCAAAAATCCCCATCTCTATATTCCACCAATATCTCAAACTTACTTCACTGTTTTCTTGGCTATATCAATTGTCAAGAGGCCATACTCTGAATTTCAGAAATTCCACCTCTTCCCCAGCAGTCAGAAAGTCCTATGAATTTCACTTTGAAGCTATTACCTCCTTTCCACTCATATCCCATTCCTCTCCCAACAAATAGATCATCCTATCTCTCTCCTTACTTCCAATATATTTTTCCATTCTGTTATCAGAATTTTATTTCTGAAATACAAATCCAATCAAAGCTATTCTTCTGTTCAGAAGCTTTCAATAGCTTCCCAATACATGGAAAATAGATTTTAAAATTTTTAACATGAAATTAAGAGCTGGCTTATAATTAACTTCAGTTTATCTTGTTATTTTAAATGAGGTCCAGTATTGTAAATGTGAATAAGTATACAGCTTTTAGACTTAAAAGCTCTGGTTTTAAACTCTGACCCAACACTTTCTAGCTAAGTGACCTTGGAAATGGTTTTTAACCTTTCCCACTCTTAATTTCTTACGTATAAAATGGAAAGAAGATGCCTACCTTTTATATTTGTTGTAAGAATTAAATAACTTATGTTCGAATACTCAATATTTTCAAATTTTTCATTACTGCACTAACACTCCCCCCCGCCCCCGCTGAGCTATCCTATATCTGAAATGGCAAATAGTTTACCCAAGTTAAATTGGTGAAAAGATAGTTGGTTCTTGAGCCCTAGTGAAGGATTCTGAGGTAAGTCAGGCTCAGTAGGAAGGAATGTTGAAGTAAATTAGCCATTGCGGCCACTTGGCACAGAAAAGAGCGTCAGTTGTATTGATATTCCGTGCTATTTTCTAGCCAATTTGGAATGGGTATTGTCCCTAATATCTGCTACTTTTCAAAGTTTATCCTCTTTGTTTCCTCTGCTTAGAATGTTTGATAATTCCATCAATTTCCCCTTCTACCTGTCAAAATCTTACCCATCACTTCAGAGCAAAATCAAAGGCAGCTCTTGTCATATACTAGACCTCCCTGTATATTGCCAACTGCACTTTGTCTCTCAGTTAGAGCTCTTATTGAAGCTTGAGTTGATCAAAGGCAGCTCTTGTCATATACTAGACCTCCCTGTACATTGCCAACTGAACTTTGTGTCTCAGTTAGAGCTCTTATTGCAGCTTGAGTTGAATTATTATTCTCTGCATACCTTTCAGGTTTCTATGTCTTGAAGGTAAGGGCTATTGCTCATTCACCTTTGTTTTCCCTACAGTACCTGGAACAGTGCTTGCAGTAGGTCAATTGTAGCATCCGGCAAAATTTATGGAGCCTTGAGTATATGCCATGCCTTGTATAAACACTCTTTACACATATTACCTCATTTAATCTTCACAGACCTAGGTAGTTACACCATCCTTATTTACAGAAGAGAAAAATTAGGCATAGAAAGCTAAATAACTTGCCTAAAATCTCAAAAGTAGTCAGTAGCAGCAATCTGTCTTAACCATTGCGCTGTATACCTTCTTAAAGGATATACTATCTGTTTATTGAATTGAATTATTGAAAGCATTTTTTACTTGATCCATGGGAAGTACATTTTGATGTTTTTCAATTTATTGGAATGTTCAGTTTGTAGACGGAATGCATGGCCAGTCACTTTTTAAATGTCCACACTACAGAAATGCAATCTCCCATGTACAAAGGGGTGTGGATTGTAAACCTTGTGATGGGGACACCATTTCCTGAAATTT
>NW_005372021.1:184611-199786 GCF_000412655.1 Myotis brandtii | reverse complement strand
TCTAACTCTCTATCCCTCTCCCTTCCTCTCTGTAAAAAATAAAAAATATATAAAAAAATAAAAAATAAAGGACACCTGTAGTCCTAAAGATCCAACTAAAATAATCATGAACCTTCAGGAAATAATAAAATACCCGCCTTTTTAAGCGCATTCATATCCATGCAAATTGAATCATACCTATTTTTCCTACACCTGAGATAATAACCAGTCACCCTGCCAAGTCTCTAGCTCACTGGTCCTTGGAGCAGCACTGTCCTTGCTATAGTGAGACTCGTGGTCTGACCTTTAGTCACATTATTTGCTTTGACCTATTAAGGAAGTGTTGGCTGTCTTTGACTTCCATAGTGCACTGACTCAGCAGGGAACAACTGCATAAGCTAAAATGAATTTGGCCTGATTTGGGAAGTGTTAGCATGGTTTTTCCACCTTAAAAATATTTTATAATTAGATTTCTGAGTTACTGTCTGATTTCAGGCACTATCTTTCAAGGGTTTCTTGTGATTATTATTTTTTTTAAATGAACTTTGAAGAATTTTTACAATTGGAGTGCTCTCTGTTCTTGATGGCTGGGGCTTCACGTTTCCAGCTGTTATCCCGTTTTTCCACATGCCCTTTCCTGTTAGAAAAAGAGCAAGTATATAAAAGACATGGAAGTGCAGTTGTGTCTCCACTATTTATATGTACAGTTACAGAACCTACTTATTCCTTGGGATTGGTCTAAAACTTCAGGCAGTGTCTCCAAATATGGATTTGATGGATGTAAGCCTGGTTATTCTGAAGTCCTGCTCTTGTGAATATTTACCTGATGACATTTTTTAATGATTAAAAATGTTAATTAAAATTGATTAAATGATTTAAATGTTAATAACTTCACCAGAGTTCTTTACAAATGAAAATTGTACTTTCTCTGGAAATGACAAAGTGTTTTTTCTTTTTCTTGAGATTGCTAATTTGAAGCTGGAATTTGGTCTCAGTGATATCTAGGAGAAGAAGCTTATTTACCTGATGACATTTTTTAATGATTAAAAATGTTAATTAAAATTGATTAAATGATTTAAATGTTAATAACTTCACCAGAGTTCTTTACAAATGAAAATTGTACTTTCTCTGGAAATGACAAAGTGTTTTTTCTTTTTCTTGAGATTGCTAATTTGAAGCTGGAATTTGGTCTCAGTGATATCTAGGAGAAGGATCTTACTCACCTCACTCTAGGAGCAAGTATGTATTAATTAGCACAGTCTCCAAAGTAGTTGAACTAAAAGAACTCTACTTTCTTTTCATAATACCTGTTTTAGGCTTCCAAATATTCAAATTTCTACATTGCAGGCAATAATAATGACATTTTCAGATTCACTTTTTATAAACGTAAAGAAACTTATTGACAAATGGGGGAAGAATCCAGAATTACAAGATTTACATAATATTTCCTCATAGCCATCATGCTTTGTCTAATATCCATCATTTACCACTGTGCCAAGCATATAGTAAGTAATTAGTGAATAAATGAATGGGTTTATATCTTTACATTTCAATAAAATCTATGTAGTTATTTTAACAATACTTATTCCTGGTACATATGGCTGACAATCAACCATGACTTATTCACTCAATTGGTAAAATGGCTGAAAGGTAGTTTCCAAATATTGTTTGTTTTGGTTTATATTGCTTAACTAGATTTGAATATTTTAAGTAGTTTTGTGGTAAGAGATGGTAATGGTTCTCTTTAGAGATTTTCCCAAATTACTCCCAGTAAGCATTTAGCAAGTTTGCAGTTCTCTGCTCTCTTGGTGATAGGTGGAGTCATATTCCACACTTTAATCAATGGAATATAAACAGAGTAACATGTTGACTCCTGACTGAGACTATAAGGACTAGGTCTGATTTACCGTGCTCTTTCTTTTTCTTTGCTGTAACTATTGGCCATGTTCCAGATAATGCCTGCTCCATCAGCATGTGTCTAAGAATAAGGACAAGGCAGATCAGAACCCCAAGACAATCTGCTATGGATATAGAGGATGTTTTTTACTGTAACATAAGCTAACCTATCCTGACTGATACTGGGTTCTCATGAAAACCAAAAGAATAGTATTTCTGAAATAAAGGATTGATCAATAGTGCTAAGTTGAAGAGCAGTTAACTGTAAGGGCTACAGAATGCCTGTTATATTTGATTACAGGGAATCTATTTTTAATTTTTTTTATTTCAACAAGAATAGTTTCTATAAAGTGATGAGTATGACTGCATAAATCTACTACCAGACTATAATAGGTTCACGGGTAAGTGAGAAGTGAGGAAGTAGAAAGACTGATAATAGAAAATGAGACTTTTTCTGTGAATGTGAGGAGAAAAGTGAGTTAGTAATTGGAGGAAAATGTGAAGTTCAGAAATAGAAATTTAGGATAGAAACTTAAAGCATGTTAAAATGTTAATAATATGGAGGCAATGAGAGTAAGGGGATAAAAAGTAGGAACTAATAAAAAGGGCAGAGATTCTGAAAAAGGAAGAAAGATGAAATTCAGAAGCCAGGCAGAGGCATTAGTCCTAGACAGGATAAAGAATCTCCCTTTCACCATAATAAGAGGGGAGGAGTAGAGGTTTGGTAGCAGAACACTGGAATACGTGAAGACTTTTGATGGCTATGAAGTCTAAGGTGATGTCATCTATTGATAAATGAAGACATGGCAAATCCAAAGGAGAGTAGAAGTTGGTAAAGAGCAGAATACATGTAAATATTACTAGTGTAATATTAAAGTTCTGTTATTAGGATTTACTCTCTTATAATTTTAATATAAAATCAAAGAACAGAGAGAAGTATGAGGCCCAGGTCAAAAATCAATACTCATGTCTAAATTTTCAGGATAGTTTGAAACCAGAATTTATTTATTGCTAATAAAATAAGCTGGCTACATTTAAATATTTCACTTTTATAAAAAAAAAAGTAGTGGTACATATATATAATGGAATATTACTCAGCCATAAAAAGGATGAAATCTTACCATTTGCAACAGTGTGGGTGGACCTAGCATAAGCTAGGTAAAATAAGTCAGTCAGAGAAAGACAAATACCACATGATTTCACGTATATGTGGAATCTAAAGAACAAAATAAACAAAATAAAAAAGAAAATATCTCACTCTTAAATTCATATACTCTTTTCAAATATGTCTATTATCCTATCTTCAGAGTTATAAAGTATTGCATTAGGTTTATAGTTCCAAGAAGGTGAAATAGAAGCCTTTCCATCCTCTTCTACTGAAAGCCATAACAAAACAACATGGAGAATATAAACCCCATGTTTAATCAAACTCAAAGGCATATATAATCCTAAATTATAATATTTTAAAAAGAAAACAAGTAGGGAAATTATGAAACTCCTAGCAGAGAGAAGATAGGTCAAATTCAAGTACCTCTGTGTGGGGGAGGAGGTAGAGTTAACTGATCAAATGTAAACCAATTGGTCTCAGATGATTACAAGAAATGCTCTGCAATTAAAAGCATGGAGAACAAAAGGTGGAGGTTAAGTAGAGACTGAAAATAGGTGTTTGAAAGTCTGTATATGGAGTTATTAGGCCCTGGGTGTCCACTGCAACCTGTAGCCTCTTCCCTTCTACAATTCTGTCAGAGAGGAGGAATTCATTTCAGAGAAAGTGAGTCAGGGAGGTGCCAGACACTGAAACAGCAAGCACAGAGAAAGGCAGGCATGAGGTCCTGCCTGGGATGAAGATGAAGATGAAGAGATTAAGTGTAAACCAGTACAAGTGAGTCCCCAACCTTTTTCTCAAACCTTCTTCCTGAGCATCAGCAGTGAGGCTCACAGCCCCCAGGCAGAAGATTAGAGGAGCCAGAAAATTGACATACAGATAATGATATTTACAGCATCTGAAATGGAAATAATCAGATTTTCATCCAATTGTTTTAAAAGCTCACCAGTTGGCATACCACATCCATGCATATAGATGTCCAATCACCTTTTTAGTTCCTCACTCTTATAGAAGACAAAAGAGCAAGACGGGGTAAGGGAACAAATGGGCAAGTGAGCAAGCAGGCAACAGAGCAAGAACTCTTTGTCTAGGGATTATAACCAGTAGCTTAACCAATGAACCTTTCAAGATTTCCCACAAGATTTTGCAGTGCCTTCATCTCCGATCCCCCAGCCAATTATCTTTTTCCCATGTTAGACTGACAGACAAGCACCTTCCCTGCATCACCTCAACTTCACTGCACATGTGCCCATCTCCCCCTTTGTTTGATTCCTTCCTCCAGTGATCTGTAGGGAATGGATCAGTGGTTCCCTGGGGAGTGTGAAGTTGTAGCTTCCTGCTGAAGCTGCCCACATGACCTCCCCTTTACTCTTTTCCTATTATTAATATCAATAACTAGCTAGTTATGATGATTACACAATGACACTAGAAAAAAATCTGAAAAAATTGGAGTATGTATTACTCCATTATGCTCTAGCTAATAAAGGTCAGTTACAAATCCATTGTTCCCCATGAAATTGGAGTCATTATCTGCAACCCCTTTTATCTGAAATTATTTTCTTCACTGATTTTGATTTATTTAATCTACCCTAATGGTTCGATAGCTCTAGTTCTTATTCCATAACTAGAGGCCCTCAGCCTGGCCTGCACCCTCTCAAATCCGGGACATCCCTCTCGCAATCCAGGACTGCTGGCTCAGAACCACTCACTTGCCTGCCAGCCTGATCCCCATAACTGCTCTCCCCTGTCAGCCTGATCGCCCCTAACCACCTCTGCCTTGGCCCCACCACCATGGCTTTGTCTGGATGGACGTCTGGAAGGTTGTCTAGAAGATATCTGGTCTAATTAGCATATTATCCTTTTATTAGTATAGATAAGGAGTTGACTATATGAAACATTGTCAGACAGCACTGGTCTCCCTGTCCAATGTGCTGAATCTCATTCAAAACAAACATTAAAATGTATTCCACTTATTTAAGTCTGGCATCTATAACTTATTCTAGCACAAATTAATTGTCAAATATTTAAATATCCTAATTCCATGGCCTCATATTTAATCTTGAAAATGTCTTACAACTCCCAAACTCATCAAATTTTGACTTCTGAAATCACTCACTTTCTAGCCAGGCTAGAGGGTACCAGAGACACATGGGGAGAAACTGAGTTGTGTGGCTTTAGGGGGAGGATCACATTTCCTGCATTAAGCCCCTGATCCACACCACCAAATCTTGATTTGCATTAGCCTGATGAACCCTACTGGCTCACCCCTCATGACTCCTTGAGACCCCACCCCACCACAAAGATCTGCAGACCCCAGGTGGGTGATGGCTTGACCTTGGTGTACACTGAGCTTTTTTGTTGAGGAGAATCAGACCCAGCACTACACAGAGTGTGAATCTGTACTAAACTGGGGAACACCACTTGCCCCTACCTGGCTATTCCCTGAGAAACTGCTTTATGCTACTTGCATACTGCTGAGGCTTTTTCGGTGGTTTAACCTAACAGTGAGCCAGCAAGTAGCAGTGTGTTTCATGGAGCCTTGGGGCCTCTGCAGACCTGCCCCTGACCCAATAATGGTGACAGTGGGCCTCGGTATGCAACTGGGCCCCTCCCACTTGCACCCAAGTCTAGAACAGGCAGCTAGCAATCATGGATTGCTTTGTAGTTCCTAAAAGGTAGCTTAGGGCCAGTCACAAGCAGCATCTGACATTGACTTGCACCAAGTCTCTCCAAGAGGCCCCCGAACCAACACACCTGGTGGTTGGCTTCAGACCAAAATAGAGCAAGGCCTGATTAGCACTACAGGTAGCATTCCCAAAGGGAGGGCTCAACAGGCATTATAAATTGCTGGGGTGATGTCTGTTTCATGGGGTCAGCCTACACACAGCAACTAGTTCCGTGGCTGTGGCCAATCCTCATACCTACCTAGCGTGAGAGGCCACCCCACCCATGCATGTGCCAACAGCAATCAAGGCTCAACTTCAACCGGTGGGCACACATAACTAACAAAAATGGCACTATTAGAGCACCTAGCTCAGGAGATCAGGAAGACTGAGCCATTGGATCCCAGAGTACAACAACTACATAATGTCAACTTATCAGACTGGGAGATATAGCAGATCTACTTAACACATAGATACAAACACAAAGAGGCAGCCAAAATGGGAAGAAAAAGAAACATCCAAAATAAAAGAACAGGGTAAATCTCCAGAAAACCAAATACCAAAACTAAATAAAATGGAGGCAAGCAAACACCAGATATAGAGTTCAAAGCAATGGTTATAAGGATACTCAAAGAACTTAGTAAGAAATTCATAAGCATAAAAAAGGACACAGAACCCACAAAAAAGAACCAGTCAGAAATAAGGAATCCAATAACTGAAATGAAGAATACAGGAAGGCCCTACCTGGTTTGCAGGCTTAATCCCCAGTAAGGGGAGTGCAGGAGGCAGCCAATCAATGATTCTGTCTCATCATTTATGTTTCTATCTCTCTCACCCTCTCCCTTACTCTCTGAAATCAATATATTTTAAAGAACACAGGAAGAAATCAACAGCAGGTTAGAAGAAGCAGAGTATTGAACCAGTAATTTGGAAGACAAGGTAGCAGAAAATAATCAGAACAGCAAAAAGAAAAATAATTTTAAATGTGGACAGTTTAAAGGACCTTTGGGACAACATCAAGTGTAACAACAATATATCATAAGGGTACAAGAAGGAGAAGACCGAAAGCAAGAGATTGAGAACTTTTGAAGAAATAATGACTATAAAATGTCCTCGCCTGGCAAAAAAAAAAAAAAAAAAAAAAAAAAAAAAAAAAAAAAGACACACAAGGTAGCAGAGAGTCCCAAAGAAGATGAACCCAAAAGGTCAACACCAAGACACATCATAATTAAAATGAAAAAGTTTAGACAAAAATAGAAGCTTTAAAGCAGAAAAAGAAAGACAGTTAGCTACCTACAAGGGACCTCCAATAAGACTGTCAGCTGATTTTCAAACAGAAACATTTCAGATCAGAGTGGATTGGCACAAAATATTCAAAGTGATGAAAAGCAGGACATACAACCAGCACTACTCTACTTAGCAAGGCCATCATTTTTAGTAGTAATAAAAAGCTTACCAGACAAGAAAAGGCTAAAGGAGTTCATCCCATCAAACCTGTATTGCTAGAAATGTTAAAGGGACCTTTTAAAAAAGGGGGCAGGGGGGAGAGAAACATGATTATAAATAATAAAATGTCAATAATTACATACCTATCTATAATTACTTTAAATGTAAATGGGTCAAATGCTCTAAACAACAAAATGGAGGAATCATGCTAGCTGACATCAAGCTGTACCACAAGACCACAGCAATAAAAACAGCATGGTATTGGCATAAAAGCAGGCATATAGATCAATGGAACAAAATAAAGAGCCCAGAAATAAACCCACACCTTTACAATAACTTAATAGTTGACAAAGAAGGCAAGATCATATAATAAGGTAAAATCAGTTTATTCAATAAATGGTTTTGGGAAAACTAGACAAACACTTGCAAAAAAAAATGTAACTAGACCACTTTCTTACACCATGCACAAGAATAAACTCAAAATGGATTAAAGATGTAAATGCCAGACTCTAGACCATAAAAATCTTAGAAGAAAGCATAGGCAGTAAAATCTTGGATATTTCTTTAGCAATATTTATTTCTGATACATAACTCCTCATGCTAGGGAAATAAAAGGAAAAAAACCAAGTAAATAGGACTTGCTCAAACTAAAAAGTTATTTCGCAGCACAGAAGACCATCAGCAAAATGAAAAGACCACTAAATGGGGGAACATATTCACCAATGATATATCTAATAGGAGTTAACATCCAAAATTTATAAAGAACTTATAAAACTCAACACCAAAACAAACAAACAAAACAATCCATTTAAAAGCCGGGGAAAGGATATGATTAGATATTTCTCCAAAGAGGACATACAGATGGCCAAAAGACATATGAAAAGATTCTCAATGTCACTAATCATCAAAGAAATGCAAATTAAAACCTAAATGAGTTATCACCTCACACCTGTAAGAATAGCTACATCAGTAAGTCAACAAACAAGTGTTGGCAAGGATGTGGAGAAAAGGGAACCCTTATGCATTGTTGGTGGCAATGAAGCTTGGTATAGCCATGTGGAGCGCAATATGAAGATACCTCCAAAAATTAAAAATGGAACTGCCTTATGACCCAGCAATACCACATGTGGGACTATATCCAAAGAAACCCAAAACACTGTTTCTAAAGAATATACGTATGCAGCCCTATGTTCATTGCAGAATTATTTACAATAGCCAAGATTTTCAAGCAGACCAAGTTCCCATCAGTAAACGAGTGGATCAAAAAGCTGTACATTTACACAATTGAATACTACTTGATCTTTAAAAAGAAGGAAATCTTACATTTTGCAACAGCATGGATGGACCAGGAGAGTATTATGCTGAGCAAAATAAGCCAGTCAGAAAAAGACAAATACCATATAATTTCATTTATATGTGGACTCTAATAAACAAAAAATAAACAAACAAAATAGAAACTGACTTATAGAAAAAAGATTGGCAGCTGTCAGAACAGAGGAGTATTAAAGGGCTGGGTGAAAAAAAGATGAAGGGATTAAGCAAAAACAAAAACAAAAACCTCATAGACACAGACAACCATATGGTGATTACAAGAGGGAAGGAGAGCAGAGGGTGTTAACGAGGATAAAGGAGGAATAAATGGTGACAGAAAGAGACCTTACTTTGGGTAGTTAATACACAATAGAATATAAAGATGATGCATTACAGAATAGTACAATTGCAATCTATATAATTTTATTAACCAATGTCACCCCCAACAAACTCAATAAAAAAATTTTAAAGGCATAGAGTAGCTGAATACATAAGAAAACAAAGCCCATTTATATGCCGTCTATAAAAGACCTACTTCAGATCAAAAGACAGGCACAAATTCAAAATAAAGGGATGGAAAAATTATTTCATGTGAATGAAAACAAAAAAGAGCTGGAGTATGTCAGACAAAATAGACTTTAAAACAAAAGCTATAATAAAAGATAAAGAAGGACATTACATAATTTAAAAAAGGGATTAACCCAACAAAAGGATATAACTTTTGGAAACATTCATGCACTCAATATAGGAGCACCTAAATATATAAAGCAAATATTGCTGGTCATAATGGGACATAATAGTGATACAGTCATAGTAGGACACTTTAATACCCCATGACGTCAATGGATAGATCTTCCAGACAGAAAATAAACAAGGAAACAGTACCTTAAATGACACATTAGACCAGATGGATTTAATTGATATTTTTAGAGCATTTCACCCCAAAGCACCAGAGTATACATTCTTTTTAAGGGCACAGAGAACATTTTCTAAGCTAGACCACATGTTAGGACACAAAACAAATTTCAATAAATTTAACACGATTGAAATCATATCAAGCATCTTTTACAGACACAAGAGTATAAAACTAGAAATCAGTTACAAGAAAAAAACTGAAAACATATAAATTTATTGTAGCTAAATAACATGTTATAAACAATTAATGTGTTGAAAACAAGATCAAGGGAGAAAGCAAGATTCCTTGAGACAAATGAAAATAAAAACTCAATGACATAAAATCTATGGGACACATTGAAAGCAGTCCTAAGAGGGAAGTGCATAGCAATACAGGCCTACCTCAAGAAACAAGAAAAACTCAAATAAATAATCTAATCCTACACTTAAAAAAACTAGAAAAACAATAACAAACAAAGCCCAGAGTAAGTTAGAAGGAAGAAAATAATAAATATTAGAGTGGAAATAAATGACAGAGAGACTACAAAACTATTCAAAAGATCAATAAAACCCATAGTGGGTTCTTTGAGAAGATAAACAAGATTGATAAACCTTTAACGAGACTGATCAAGAAAAAAAGTAAGAGGACCAAAATAGCTAAAAATCAAAAATTAAAGAAGAGAAATACTAACTGACACCACAGAAATACAAAGGATTATAAGAAAATACTATGAACAATTACATAGACCAAATTGGACATTCTGGAAAAAATGGATAAATTCCTGGAAACATACAATCTTCCAAAACTGAATCAGGAAGAAACAAAAAAATCTGAACAGACCAATTACAACCAACAAAATTGAAGTAGTAATAAAAAACCTCCCAACAAACAAAAGTTCTGGACTGGATGGCATCACAGGTGAATTTTATTGAACATTCAAAGAAGATTTAACATCAATCCTTACCAAACTGTTTCAAAAAATTCAAGAGAAGGGAAGATGGCCAAGCTCATTTTACAAGACCAACATCGGTTCCAAAAAAGATAGAGACACTAAAAAGAAAGAAAATTATAAAATAATATCTCTGATGAACACAAATGCAAAAATCCTCAATAAAATGTTAGCAAACTGGATCCAGCAATACATTAAAAAATACACCATGATCAAGTGGGATTTTTTTCCTGAGATGCATCCACAAGTCAATTAATGTGAAACACCACTTAAACAAAATGAAGGATAAAAATAATATGACCACATAAATAGATGCAGAAAAAAAAAACATTTCACAAAATATAGCACCCATTTATGATAAAAACTGTGAGCAAAGTGGGAATAGAGGGAACATAATAATAATAATAATAATAATAATAATAATAATAATAAAGGCCACATATGGCCTCAAAATAATAAAGGCCATATATGACAAACTCACAGCTCATACTCATGGGGGAAAACGTAAGCATTTTCCTTAACATCAGGAACAAGACAGTTTTTTAATTTTTACCATTTTAATTCAATGTAGTATTAGAATTCCTAGCCACAGCAATCAGGCAAAAAGAAGAAATTAAAGGCATCCAATAGGAGAGAAAAAAATAATACTGACAACTTGCAAATAACATTATGCTATTGAGAACCCAAAAGATTCCACCAGAAAAGTACTAGAACTGATAAATGAATTTAGGAAAGTAGCAGGAAACAAAATAAATATTCATAAATTGGTTGCATTGTTTTTAAAAAATATATTTTTATTGATTTCAGAGAGCAAGAGAGAGAGAGAGATAAAAACATCAATGATGAGAGAGAATAATTGATCAGCTGCCTCCTGCATGCCCCATACTGGGGATCAAACCTGCAACTGGGGCATGTGCTCTGACTGGGAATCCAACCATGACCTCCTGGTTCATAGGTTGACACTCAACTACTGAGTCATGCCAGCCAGGCAATTGGTTGAATTTTTTATACACCAATAATGAACTATCAAAAAGAGAAACTAAGAAAACAATCCCATTTACATTGCACCAAAATAATAAAATACCTAGCAATAAATTTAACCAAGGAGAAAAAATACCTGTACTCAGAATATTATAAGACATTGAAGAAAGAAATTGAACAAGATATAAGTAAATGGAAACATATATTGTGTTCATGGATAAGAAGAATTAACATCATTAAAATGTCCATACTACCTAAAGGAATCTATAGATTCAAAGCAATCCCTATCAAAATACCAATGGCGTTTTTCATAGAACTAGAGAAAATAATCCAAAAATTTATATGGAACAAGAAAAGGCCTCAGATAGCACAGCAATCTTGAGAAAGAAGAACAAAGTTGGTGGTATCATGCTACCTGATACCAAACTATACTACAAAGCCATAGTAATCAAAACAGTATGCTACTGGTATAAAAACAGACACATAGATCAATGAAACAGAATAGAGAACCCAGAAATAAAAACACACTTTTACGGTCAATTAGTGTTTGACAAGGGGTAAAGACAGTCTAGTCAATAAATAGTGATGGGAATATTTGACATATATGTGCAAAAAAAGGAAACTAGACCATGTGCTTACACCATACACAAGAATAAATTCAAAATGGATAAAAGACTTAAATGTTAGATTTGAAACCTTAGAAATCCTAGAAGAAAACATAGGCAGTAAAATCTCAGACATTTCTTATAGCAATATTTCTTCCTCTGGCAAGGAAATCAAAAGAAAAAAACAAACTCAGAATTGCTCAAATTAAAAAGTTTTTTTCACAGCAAAAGAAACTATCAACAAAATGAAAAGACAACCCACTGAATGGGAGAACATTTTTGCTGACAGTTTTGACATGGTGTTAATACCCAAAATTTATAAAGAACTTATAATGCCAGGCCAGTGTGGATCAGTGGTTGAGCATCGACCTCTAAACCAAGAGGTCATGGTTCAATTCCTGGTCAGGGCACATGCCCGGGTTGTGGGCTTAATCCCCAGTGTGGGGTGTGCAGGAAGCAGCTGGTCAATGATTCTCTCTCATCATTGATGTTTCTGTCTCTCCCTTTCCCTTCCTCTCTGAAATCAGTAAAAACATATAAAAAAAACTTATAAAACTCAACACCAAAAAACAAACAATCCAATTAAATAATGGGCTAAGGACCTGAAACAATCCAATTTAAAAGTGGGCTAAGGACTTCTCTGAAGAGGACACACAGATGACCAATACACATGAAAAGATGCTCAATATCACTAATCATCAGAGAACTGCAAATTAAAATCACAATGAGATATCACTTCATACCTGTCAAAATGGCTATCATCAATAAATCAACAAATATGTGTTGGTGAAGATGTGGAGAAAAGGAACCCTGATGCACTGTTTATAGGAATGCAGATTGGTGCAGCCACTGTGGAAAACAGTATGCAATTTTCTCAAAAAATTAAAAATGAAACTGCCCTATGACTCAGCAATTCCACTTCTGGGTATATACCCAAAGAAACCCAAAACACTGATTCAAAATAATATACACACCCCTATGTTCATAGCAGTGTTATTTTAAACTAGAGGCCCGGTGCATGAATTCGTGCATGGGTGGGGTCTGGCTTGTCTGCCCCAATTGGGGTGGTGGAGGTCGATCAGGGGCAGGGCCAGCTGGGGGGAGGGGCTGTGAGTGGTTGGCCAGCCAGCCCCACTCCACATCAGGGTAGGGGGGCCTTTTGGGGGTGGGACCAGCTGGCCCTGCCCCCTGGTCAAACTCCCAGTTGAGAGGACAATTTGCATATTAGCCATTTATCATATAGGATAGCCAAGATATAGAAGCAACCCAAGTGCCCATCAGTAGGAGAGTGGATCCAAAGCTGTGGGACACATATACAATGGAATATTACTCAGCCATAAAAGAGAATGAAATCTTACCATTTGCAACAGCATGGGTTATCTAGAAGGTATTATGCTAAGTGAAACAATTCAGACAAAGAAAAACAAATACCATATGATTTCCCTTATATGCAGAATCTAAAAAACAAAATAAGTGAACAAACAAAGGAGAAACAGACACAGATATAGGGAACAAAATAATGGTTTTCTGAGGGGACAGGGGATGAAGGGCTGGGTGAAAATGTTGAAGGAATCAAGAAGTAAAAATTGGTATTTATAAAAAATAGTCTTGGGGATGAAAAGTACAGAATACGGAATATAGTCAATAAGATTGTAATAGGTAAGTATGATGCCAGGTGAGTACTTGAAAGACTGGGGCATGGGATATCACTTAGTAAATTATATGATTATCTAACCATTATGCTGTATACCTGAAACTAATTTATAATAATAAAAGCATAATATGCTAATTAGACCAGACAGACAAATGACCTTCCAGACGTCCTTCTGGACGTCCTTCTGGATGACCTTCCAGATGAAGCTAAAGCGGCAGGGGTGAGGCAGAGGCAGTTAGGGGTGATCAGGCAGGCAGGCAGGTGAGCAGTTAGGAGCCAGCAGTCCCAGATTGAGAGAGGAATGTCTGACTGCTGGTTTAGGCCCAATCCCACAGGGATTCCTGAATGATCGGGCCTAAACTGGCTGTCGGACAACCCCTAGTGGTCCCGGATTGCAAGAGAGTGCAGGCTGGGTTGAGGGACCTCCCCCCTCCCCGTGCACAAATTTTGTGCACTGGGCCTCTACTATAAGATAATATTGAATGTCACTAATTAAAAAATAGAATTAATAAAATAGAAGATGAATTTATCTAAGCCTTACACAATTATAGCCCAAAACTCTCTCTTATAATGGGTTTAAGAATACTTAATCAAGATTGAGGATAATTAAGGACAAAGTTTATATTTTCCCCTTATTCCTTTTATATCCAACTTTCTCCTTCTTATACACTCCTATATTCATTCATACACATTTTATTTCAACACCATTTACAAAAACCCCTATGCATACCTTATTCAAGTAAATTTTCTCAGAAGTTGACAACTCAATCATTTTTATAAACAGCATTCAATGTGGACTCACTTAATACACTTTGATATATACAAATAGAGATGGGGATATAGAATTTATATGTGATATTATGGGCTCAATTGTGTCCCTCCAAAATTTATATGTTGATGTTCTAACCCCTATTATCTCAGAATGCGATTGTATTTAGGGATAAGACCTTAAAATGGGGAAATGAGTTAAATGAGGCCATTAGGATAGGCTGTCCTCCAATATCACTGGTGTTTTTATAAGTAGAAGAAATAGGGACACAGACATGTAGAGGAAAAACCATGGAAAAACATGGGGAGAAGATGGCCATCTAAGCCAGGGAGAGAGACATTAGAAGAAACCAACCCTATCAACACCTTGTTCTCACGCTTTTAGCCTCCACCACAGTGAGGAAAAAATTTCCATTGTTTAAGCCAGGAAGTCTATGATACTTTGTTATGACAGCCCCAGCAAACTAATACATGTGCTATAAAATTTAAAGCAGAAGCCCTGGCTGGTATGTCTTGGTTGATCATCTTCCCATCCAGTGGTTCTCAACCTTCCTAATGCCGCGACCCTTTAATACAGTTCCTCATGTTGTGGTGACCCCCAACCATAAAATTATTTTCGTTGCTACTTCATAACTGTAATTTTGCTACCGTTATGAATCGTAATGTAAATATCTGATATGCAGGATGTATTTTCAGGGGTCGCGACCCACAGGTTGAGAACCGCTGCAAGGTCCTAATTTGATTCCCAGTCAGGGGACATGCCCAGGTTGCAGGTTTGATCCCTAGTCAGGGTGCATATTGGTTGATATTTCTCTCTTGCATCAATGTTTCTCTATCTCTCCCTCTCCCTCTCCCTCCCTCTCTCTCTAAAGTCAATTAAAAAAATAAAATAGCCCTAACCGTGGCTCAGTGGTGGATAGAGC
>NW_005372021.1:177460-184529 GCF_000412655.1 Myotis brandtii | reverse complement strand
CGGTGTTTCTCTCTCATCGATGTTTCTAACTCTCTATTCCTCTCCCTTCCTCTCTGTAAAAAATCAATAAAATATTTTTTTAATAAAATAACATTTTGAGCAGAAGAAGGAAAAAGGTGATACAATGTCTGACTCCTGGTAGATATATAAGTAGAAGGAAGGAAAAAAAGAAGGCCACTATAAACGTGGGTCCCTTACCAATTTTGTTCAGTACCCGAAGATCAAAGTTTTAAAGATTACAGTTAGATAAAAACCCAAAGAGCTGGAAAAGACATGACACATCTCTTTTTTTTTTTCATCTTGCTTTCTTCAATTGAAAAAATAAAAGCTCAGAGAGGTGACATTCCAAGTTCATTCAGTGTAAAAGGAAGCCAATACCTGCTCTAGGCATGGAGCATGGTTAAAAACTCAGAGGGAAATGCCATGCCATTTCTAGGAGCATGGTAATTAGAAAGGCAGAGTACCTCCCCAAAATTTGCATCATGATATCAGCAAAATAGCCTCACAGAGAGGATGGCTGGTGGTCCCATTTCTTTACTATAATTTTGACAGTATAAACCCTGAGGGGAGAAACAAAACAAAAACTAAAGCAGAGCCTAGCAGCATCGGGCCCTCTCATGCAAACTACTTAATGAAGAAACGCACTGAACTGCCTGCCTCCGTGCTGAACTGCTTCTGCCATCTGAGCCAGCCCTTATAAAGGTTTCCTGGAATCCTATTTCAACCAATAGGAGTACAGCTTTCCCTATTCAATCAGAGCTGCGCAGCTCTGACCAACCAGAGGGACTCTATTCTGGCTATTCAGGGCAGTGCCTTTTGGGCCAGAGCTGCCTAGCTGAAGAGGGGCCTGGCCCAAGGCCCCCTGATCCTGGGGTGACCTCTCATCTCTGCTGTTTTCATAGCTGTGCTGCATCACAGTTGAGCTTTTTACACTGAATAAAGTTTCTTCTTAGCTGCACCTCAAATTAGAAATTTCTATTGGCATTGAATTGGCACCAATGGCCATCAGTTGACAGCAGGAACCCTCTAACTCTTCTACCTACTAGCCCTTTCCCTCCACTCACTTTTCTTTCATTCCAAAGTTAAAGAGATATCTATATATATAAAAGCCTAAGTGACCATTATGACCAAAAAACTGAAATGACCGGAATGACCAGTCGACCAGTTGCTATGACACGCACTGACCACCAGGGGGCAGACGTTCAATGCAGCAGCTGCCCCCTGGTGGTCAGTGAGCTCCCACAGCCAACCTCCTGCAGCCCCTCCCCCACCACCCAGCCAACCTTTTGCAGCTTCTCCCCCAGCCGGCCAACCTCCCGCGGCCCTTCCCCCTGCCTGGCCAGCCCCCCTGATCGGCCCCAATGGGGGGGCCGGCCAGCCAACCTCCCAGGCTCCCTCCCCCCGGCCATCTGGCCCCCTGATAGGCCTCAGTCTCCAGCCAGGCCTAAGGACCCCACCCATGCGCGAATTCGTGCACCGGGCCTCTACTATGTTTATAAATGACAGGTTGCTGAAAAGGACAGAGTGACACTGAACGACTTTGGGTTATTGAACCCAAAGCAACTTAATTACTCATTTTGATCAGTGCCCACCCTTGGCAGATGGACTGGCAGGAGCTGTCTTTAGGAAATGCTGAAGCAAGATGGGTGAATATTCTTCTCTAAACCTGCAACAGAGAGACACATTAGAAAGGAAAATCAATAATTTTTAACAAAATAAAAACCTTTCCATGGACTCTCTTTTAAAGCTAAATATATAAGTCACTGAAGCAAGCTGATTTGTGCCTGCTCTGCCCATTGTCTACATTCTAGCTGCTTTAGGGCTTGATTCAAAAAAAGAGGTAAGTCAGATTTGGGTTCAAAGAACAGAAAGTTCCTTTGTTTTCCAGGAATGTTAGGCTGAGGTAATATACCACATTTATAGAACCCTCCCCAAGGGGGAAAATGGCAGGTTTTCCACTAAGAAATAATTGATTTTGGAATGATAAGAAGGGAAGTTACTCTTGCATAAGCACGTCTGTCCTGACTGGCTATAATTTTTGGTTTTAGTTTGCTCTTTTAGGTCAGATGGTATAAATCATCATATTCGGACAGTTTAACTTTGTTAAATTATAGTTTGATTTTCTGGCATACTAAATCTAACTTAAGTGTTAAAATAAATTGGAGCCAAGCTTTACATTCAAACAAAGTCATAAACTCTACCATATTTGAAATTGAACTGGTTGCTTACCAGCTTGAAAAGATTGAGTATTGACTTCATCGTCTATTGTTTCCTATAGAATTGCATTTATATTAATGCCAAATTCCAAAAATAAGCAATTAAATGAGTTGAATATGAACACTTAATACTTTCTAAATTCACTGGGTATGATCATAGCAGCTTTAATTCCCTGGGATTACATACATACTGTAGACATTATTATACCCAGTTGGGAAATGATAAATATAGAGCCAGTTCTCATGATTCACTCTGGATTTTTTTTCTCTTTGAGTTTGTGTTGAGTCTACCCAATCAAAATCAGTTTCTGATTCCATTTCTTCCTGAATTACTTCTCCAATTCAGATAACATACCTTTCTTTCAAATCCAGGTTCCAGTTCTTAACTTTGTCCTCTTCCCTGCCTCGCTTTCAGATATTTTATTTTTGTTCCCATTCATTCAAAAATGTAGTGAACATCTACTAACACATGCATGTGATTATGTACACACATGTATATGTACATACACAAGGACATAGAGAATCTTCAGTTTATAACAACTCAGTTTATAAATTTCCAAACTCAAACCAAGTCTTTTGCATCACACACCAGAGTCTTTATGATTTGGCATCTTCCTATTAACCCATTCTTTTTTTCCTCATCTTCCTTGTCTCATACTGTACACTCCAGAAACACTGACTTGCTTGCAGCTCCTCTCTACTGCTGGTCTTTGAATAGGATCTACACCTTAACTGAAACAAATCTAAAACCTCTTTATCAATGGACCATTTCTCTATCATCCTTCAGTCTGAATTCAGTAACCACCTCCTCTGAGAAGGTGATTATTCCAAACCTTCAGATAACAGCCCGCCTGACTAACACCTTGATTTTGACCCTGTGAAAGATGGGGCAGAGAAATTAGTGAGATTAAATTTGTGTTGTTTTAAGCTGCTACTAAAGATACCAATTTATTAGTATTTCCGAGGCACCTAGCTTGGCTGAACAATCCCAACTAGTGCCTTCTCTCTTCATTCTTAAGGGAAGGGAAGGAAGAAGGAAGGCATGAGAAGGTGATTATTCCAAACCTTCAGATAACAGCCCACCTGATTAACACCTTGATCTTGACCCTGTGAAAGATGGGCCAGTATAAACTTTGATCACCTTCTTAATAATTTTTGTTCAGGACCTGAAGATCTCAGTTTTAACGATTGAAAAGGTATAACCACTAATGTGGGTGACTTTGCCAACCTCAGAAGGAACAATCCCAAAAAACTCTAACTCCTTTCCTTAAGCTTTAGTGTATGTATGTCTCTTTCAACTAGACTATAACTTCCAGAAAGGCGTGACCATGAACAGGACCATTACATTTTTGTTTCCTCAATCTCTAAGATAATTCCTAGCATACAATATGTCATCAATAAATACCTGATTAATAAACTATCAATGGAATAAACTTCCCATGCAAAAGTAATTGCTTCAATTCAGAACACCAAGAAAGTGTCTGCCCTGATTGTTGCTGCTGGTGTCGGTGAATTTGAAGCAGGCATCTTCAAGAATGGACAGACCCGTGAGCATGCCCTGCTGACTTACACACAACATGTGAAATAACTGGATGTTGGTGTTAACAAAATGGATTCCACTGAGCTGCCTTGCAGCCAGAAGAGAGACAGGGATATTGTTAAAGTCAGCACCTACATTTAAAAAAATGGCTACAACCCTGACCACATGGCTATGACAGATATCTTTGACAGACACATTTGTGCCAATTTCTGGTCAGAATGGTGACATCCTGGAGCCAAGTGCTCACACGCCAGTGGAACCATGCTGCTTGAAGCTCTGGATTGTATCCTGCCACCAGCTTGTCCAATTGACAAGCCCCTGTATCTTCCCCTCCAGGATGTACTGTCCCTGTGGGCTGAGTGGAGACTAGTGTTCTCAAACCAAGCATAAGGGTCACCTTTGCTCCAGTCAATGTTAAACTGAAGTGAAGTCATTGAAATGCACCAGGAAGCTTTGAGTGAAGCTCTTCCTGGGGACAATGTGGGCTTCGGTATCAAGAATGTGTCTGTCAAAGATGTCCATCATAGCAATGCAGTTGGTGACAGCAAAAATGACCCACCATGTTCTGCCAGGGTGATTGAGTGTCGACCTATGAACCAGGAGGCCATGGTTCAATTCCAGGTCAGGGCACATACCCAAGTTGCTGGCTAAATCACCAGTGTGGGGTGTGCATGAGGCAGCCAATTGATGATTCTCTCAGAATTGATTTTCTATCTCTCTCCCTTACTCTCTGAAATTAATAAAAACATATTTTTAATTGTATTTTATTTCTTAAAGTATTACAAAGAATAGTACATATGTTTCCTTTTTTTTCCCCATTGACCTTCCCCTGGCCTCCCCTACTCCCCAGTCTCTTGTGTCCATTGGTTATGCTTATATGCATGCATACAGGTCCTTCAGTTGATCTCTTACCTCCCCCCAAAACATATTTTTTAAAAGACCTATCAAAGGAAGCTGCTGACTACACGGCTCAGGTGATTATTCTGAACCATCCGGGCCAAATCAGTGCTGATATGCACCTACACTGGATTGTCACACAGCTCACATTGCTTGCGAATTTGCTAAGCTGAAGGAGATAATTGATCATCATTCTGGAAAAATGCTGGAAGATGGTCCAAAGGTTTTGAAGTTTGGTGATGCTGCCATCGTCGATATGGTTCCTAGCAAGCCCATGTGTGTTGAGAGCTTCTACCTTCCTCTGGGCCATTTTGCTGTTGATGACAGGAAACAGACAGTTGCTGTGGGTGTCATCAAAGCAGTGGACAAGAAGGCAGCTGGAACTGGCAAAGTCACCAAGTCTGCCCAGGAAGCGCAGAAAGCTAAATGAATATGATCCCTAATACCTGCCAGTAATCCCTAATCTATTACTGATTACATTAATGAGTAATAGAAGAATAGTCTCAGAACTGTTTGTCTCAATTGGTCACTGGTCAATGATCACAATGCACCATAAAACTACAGAAGGAAAGGAAATTTTGTGGACCATTTGTGTGTGTGGGGGGGGGTAGTTTTTAAGTTATTAGCTTGTAAAATCAGTACTTTTTAATGGAAACCACTTGACCGAAAATCTTTCACAGAATCTTGACCCATTAAAACAAAGTTTAATGAGAATAAATAAGTAAAATAAAATCAGCAAAGCAAGTTGAATCCTTCTCACATGTGGAATCTCTTCTGATTTCTCCTTCTGCCACCTCATTTCTGCCTCTTGTGCTGCATTTCTCTTCTGCTTCCAGCCAGAGAAAGTTTTGGGGTTAAGCACTCATCTGATTAGATTGGGGCTACCTGGATAATCCAGGACAATCTCCTTATTTCATGGTCCGTAATCTTCATTACATCTGCAAAGTCCCATTTGCCATATAATATCACAAACATACTTAACAGGTTCTGGAGATTAGAATGTGAACATTTTGAGAAGCCATCATTCTGCCTACCACAGTGCCAATTCAACATTATAGTTTTAAAATATTTCTTGTCCATTATTTATAGGGATGAAATACTAATAAAAATATAACATTTAAATTTATTTATTAATTTGCTCCCTCTGGCTAAAACAAAGGGGAAAACTTAAACAAAATATTTCCTATAATTCTGTCCTCCTTATTTTCTTCTGAAATTCTAGTTGGCTCATTCCTGGGTCCAGATTTGATTATAATTCATTGCTAAATATGGAATTCTTCTCTGTGTATTTGCCTACACTCAAGCATATACACGGAGGTATGAAGGTTGTTTATAAAATGTCCTTTCACAGTTTACAGAGTGTTTCTTTTTGTTTGTTTGTTAAAGTGCCATGCACTAGGCAATACTACAAAATAAAATAGCTAAACTTTATGTATCTCATCTCATCTAAGGCATCACTGCTCTCCCAGACACGTGGTTCCCACTCCTTTCAGGAATTCTGTTTGTACATGTGCCTGCTGCAGCAACTTACTGCCACCCTGCAGAAGTTATGGAAAGGAATGCTTTGTGCAAATATGTATCCACATTCCAGGGCCTAGCAGTCTTTTTCGAGCCTAGCACCCTGCTTAGCCCATAGTCAGTGTATATTTGGTGCTTATATATATTTATACAATTAAAAGTAAGGAAGCAGAGAAGAGCATGAATGGGGTTACATAAAGCAGAAGAACAGCAAATGCAAATTACACTTTCTCTACTACCAGTAGAAAGATCTAAAACTTAATGTAAAATAGGAACTCATAAAATCCAACATCATAAAATGAAAATTAAGTAATTTGTATTTATGCATTGACTTAATTTCTCTTTAAAATTGCAACATATGCCTTGCAGGCAAGGTCTTTAAGTTTAAAATGTTAATGCTTTCATTTTTTGTATCTCAAAGATAAATAAAAAGCTCCAACAGTGAGCTAAGGACTATACAATATTGAAGGAGAATGAAGAAGTGGGCTGAGTCTTACAGTGTTGAGCTAAGGAGAATGCACACTAATTAAAAAAAAAAGGCCAGGACCCTTGAGGAAAGACATTGTAATAAAATAGCAAGTGTAAATCATAGTAATTTCCCTATTTGCCCAGTCCTTCCCCCTTCCCTCCCCAAAGGCTTTTCTCAGGTAATTATAAACTGTGGAAAGGGAATACATAGAAGTTTTTGAGGGATGTTGGATACAAAGTCTGAGTGAGCACTGAGTTCAATACCCAGTGAACCAAAGTGATTAAAAAGGGGTGGGGGGGGACAGGGGGAGTTTCAGCAGGAACACTGCATTCTATGGGCCAATGAGACAGGAAAAAAAGTAATAAAAAGAAATCTACTGAATAACATTAAGGACAGTTCAATGATATTATGGAGGCAGTGGGAGGTTAA
>NW_005372021.1:172902-177256 GCF_000412655.1 Myotis brandtii | reverse complement strand
TATATATATCTCAAAAAATAATTGTTATGAATAAAAAGATGTGTTATCCAATGACAAATTTAAAATAATCTTTTTTAATAAGACAATTCTTACATCTGAAGTTCTTTATGAAAGTTGTATTTTGTTTCTCAAAGCTTTACTTTAGACATTAGATATCAAAATACCTTATTTTAAACATGTGTTTATTCAACAAATATTTATGCATTGTTTATAACATACCAGGTTCTTACATTGTAGCGGTGGAAAACAGACCAGGAGCATAAATAAGTAAATGATATAGCATATTTGAAGGCACTAGGTCCTATGCAGAAAAGAAAAAGTAAACCAGGTTAAGGTGTGCCAGCAGTGCCAGGATGAAAAGCTGGGCTATAATTTTAAGTGAGATTGCTATGGAAGCCTCATTGTGAAGTCAAGGTGAGTGTTAGCTATTGCAGTTATTGGTGAGAAAATATTCTAAGGGAAGAAATGGCTAAGGCAAAGTTCCAAAGATGGGAGCATACTGGCATGATGCTCCCATACTGGAAATAAAGAAGGTCAGCATGGCTGTGGTAGAGTAACCAGTGGCAAAGCAGTAGAAGATGCGGTCAGAGAAGTAATGGAGGGGCCAGGTCATGTAGGTACTTCGTAGGACTTTTAAGGACTTTGGTTTTGTCTGAGGGAAATGAGAATTTATGAGAGAATTTTGAGCAAAAGCTGCCATGATCAGACTTATGTTTTCAAAGAATATCTTTGAATTCAATGTTGGTGACAAACTGCAGAGGGACAAAGATAGAAGCAGGGAAACCACTTAGAAAGCCATTGTAACTATCCAGGTGAGAGATGATGATAGTTCAGATCCTAGAAGGAGAAAAGGAAGTAGTAAGAAGTAATTATACTACATATATTTGGAGGCTTATCCAAAAAGGATTTCCTGATGACAATAGAGTATGAAGGAAGGAGAGGGCTTGAGGATGACTCTAAAGTTCTAGTCCAAGCAACTTGAAACATGCTATCAGCCAAAATAGGGAAGGCTGCAAATAGAATTTAAAAAAAACAAGATTTCAGTTTTAGGCATGACATGCCTATTAGCCATTCAAATAGAGATGGCAGGTAGGCAGTTGTTTACATGAGCCTGGAGACCTAGAGTGGGGTTTGGTCTGGAGATACAAATTTGGAAGTCTTCAGCATCTAAAAGGTATTTGAAGACATGTGATTAGTGATATTACATAGAGAATCAATATAAATAAAGATGAGAAGAGGACCAAGTCACACACTTCAGTACTCCAGCATCGAGAGACTAAGAGAGCCCTGGCTAGGTGGTCCAGTTGGTTGGAGCATCATCCCATACATCAAAAAGCTGGTGGGTTCAACCCCCAGTTGGGGCACATGTGGGAGGCAACAACTGATGTTTCTCCCTTCCTTCCTCTCTCTCTAAAATCAATTTTAAAATAATGCTTGGATGAGGATTTTTTTTAAAAAAAGAAAGACTGGGAAATGCGGAGGAAATGATGATGGACTATGAGAAGGAACAACCAATAAGGTGGGGAAAAAAATATGATGGGAACTGGAGACCAAGTGAAGGAAATTAAGGAAGATAACATGACCACTGTGATAGGGGTCACATACAATGAGGACTGCAAGTTGATCACTGCTTTTAGTGGTGTGGTGTTCATGGGTGACATTGGTAAGAGCAATTTCAGAGGATTAGGGGGAGTGACAGTTTAACTGGAATGAGTTTAAGAGAGAATGAGAGGCGGAGATTTGGAGATTCTGAAAATAAAGGAATCTTCAAGAATTTTTGAAGTAAAGGGGAGCTAAAAAATAAGAAAATACATATCTAGTGAGAGGAATAGAAGAAAATAATGATTCTGAAAATAAAGGAATCTTCAAGAATTTTTGAAGCAAAGGGGAGCTAAAAAATAAGAAAGTACACATCTAGTGAGAGGAATAGAAGAAAATAAGCAAATAAGTGGCATGGCTTCAGTGTTCAAAAAAAATAGAATGATGGGAAAGCTCTTGTCACTGGATTACATTAATATCTAATATTTAGATATGTTATGTTATTAAGCAAAGTTTTAGACATTACTCACTCTAATAAAATTCTAAAGCTGCTTATATATGTATTAAGAGTCATATAGTTTTCTAGCAAGAAAGAATCTTCAAAATTCTTCAACACTCCAGGCAGGTAAATACATTTGTTACAGAGAGGAATTTGTGACAAACTCAAAATCTAAATTTCTCAGCTCTCAGTATTATCTTTATTGTTCATTGGTGGTATTTTATTTAAAGAAAAATGCAATACTTTTTATGGAATGTATTTGCATATAACATGGAATAAATTAAAGGTATAAATATGTTACCTTGATACATTTATGTATTGTAATATGATCACAGTCGTAGCAACATTTATCCCATTAGATTGCTATAGTACAATATTGTTGTCTATGTTCACTATACTATGCATTAGATCACCATGATTTATTTACTACTTGTTGCAAGTTTGTACCTTTAAACAACATCAATTTTATCCCTCCCTCCTCAATCACCTGGTAACCACCATTTTACTCTGTCTTTTTTGCATTTGGCTTTTATTAGATTCCACATATGATATTGTACAGTATTTGTCTTTCTCTGTCTGACTTATCTCACGATCTCACTTAGCATAATGTACTCAAGGTCCATCCATATTGTTTAAAGTGGCAGGATATCCTCCTTTCTCATGGCTGAATAATTTTCCATTGTGTATATACACTACATCTTTTTTATCCATTCATTTTTGATGACCATTGAGGTTGTTTCCATATCTTGGCTATTGTGAATAATGTTGCAAAAAACATGGGAGTGCTGATTTCTGTCTTTCTGGGTATTCACCCTGTCCTGGAATTGCTGGATTATATGGCAGATATATTTTTAATTTTTTTAAAGAATCTCCATATTATTTTTCATTGTGACTGAATATTGGTTGGACTGATTTACATGCTCACTGACAGTGTGTAATGATTCCCTTTTCACTACAATCTCACCAGCACCTGTCGTTTCTTATTTTCTTAATGACAGCCATTTTAAGTAGTATAATGATATTTCATTGTGGCTTTGATTTGCATTTCCCTGATTAGTGATGCTGAGCATCTTTTTATGTGCCTGTTTACCTTTTTGAAGTCTTCTTTGGAAAAGTGCCTAGATGGTTCTTTTGCCCATGTTTAATCTGATTTTTTGTTGTTATTAGATTGTATGAATTCTTTACATAGTTTGGATATTAACCTCTTATCTGAAATACTAGAGGCCCGGTGCACAAATTCGTGCATGGGTGGGGTTCCTTGGCCTGGCTGGTGATGGGGGCCAATTGGGGTCATCTTGCCCAGTCCCAATCAGGGCCGATCAGGGCCAGCAGGTTGGGGGGAGGGGGGAGACCATGGGAGGTTGGCCAGCCACGGAAGGTTGGCTGTGGGAGCACAGTGACCACCAGGGGGCAGCTCTTGCATTGAGTGTCTGCCCCCTGGTGGTTAGTGTGAATCATAGCTACCAGATAGTTGTCCGGTCTTAACGATCACTTAGGCGCTTATATATACTAGAGGCCCAGTGCACAAATTCGTGCACCGGTGGGGTCCGGCCAGCCCAGTCCCAATCAGCAGATCTGGGCTGGGCCTGTCACGAGGAGACAGCAGGAGGTTGGCCGGCGAGCCTGCCCCGACCAGGGCACGATCAGGACCGGGCCAGCTGTGGAGAAGGGCAGCAGGTGATTGCCCTGTGGGCTCCGCCCTAGCTCTTGCATTGAGTGTCTGCCCCCTGGTGGTTAGTGTGAATCATAGCTACCAGATAGTTGTCCGGTCTTAACGATCACTTAGGCGCTTATATATACTAGAGGCCCAGTGCACAAATTCGTGCACCGGTGGGGTCCGGCCAGCCCAGTCCCAATCAGCAGATCTGGGCTGGGCCTGTCACGAGGAGACAGCAGGAGGTTGGCCGGCAAGCCCGCCCTGACCAGGGCACGATCAGGACCGGGCCGGCTGTGGAGAGGGGCAGCAGGTGATTGCCCTGTGGGCTCCGCCCCCAATTGGGATGGGGGGCCGATTGGGGGCAGGGCCAGCTGTGGGGAAGGGCTGTGGGCCAACCGGCCCCACCCCCAAATGGGGTCAGAGGGCCGATCAGGGGTCAGCGGCCAGGGAAGGGGCCATGGGAGGTTGGCTGGCTGCCACCCTCAATGAGGTGAGAGAGGCCGATCAGGGGTGGGGCCGGCCAGGGGAGAGGCTGTGGACTGATTGGGGTGGTGGTGGCCCATTGGAGGCGGGGCCGGCCGGGGGAGGGGTTGTAGAAGGTTGGCCAGCCAGCCCCGCCCCCAATTGGGGTAGGGGGGGCAATCAGGGGCAGAGCCGCC
>NW_005372021.1:165159-172847 GCF_000412655.1 Myotis brandtii | reverse complement strand
AGGGGCCGAGGGAGGTTGGCCAGTCGACCCCACCCCTGGATCAGGCTGGTTATCTGGCCACAGCGGGCATCATAGCGACCAGTCATTCTGGCGTTACAGTCACTGGCTTTTTATATATATAGATAGATGGCTTACAAAAAAGTTTGCCTCCCCCTAGCTGGCTTGGCTCAGTGGATAGACTGAAAGGTCCCAGGTTCAATTCTGGTCAAGGGTACATGCCCAGGATGAGAGCTCAATCCCCAGTAGGGGGCATACAGGAGGCAGCCAATCAATGATTCTCGTCATTGATGTTTCTATCTCTACATCTTGCTTCCTCTCTGAAATCAATAAAAATATTTTTTAAAGTTTTCCCCATTCTTTAGTTTGTCTTTTCATTTTGTTAATTATTTATTTTGCTGTACATAAGCTTTTGAATCCAATGTTGTCCCATTTGTTAAGTTTTGCTTTTGTTTTTTTGTGCTTTTGTTGTCATGTCCAAAAAAAACTCATTGCCAACACCAATGTAGAAAAGTTTCTGCCCTTGCTTTCTTTAGGAGTTTTAGAGTGTCAGTTCTTCTATTTAAGTCTTTAATACATTCTGAGTGAAATTGTTAGTGAGATAGGGGTCCAATTTCATTGTTTTGTATGTGTTTCTCCACTTTCCCATTACCATTTGTTGACAATACTCTCCTTTCCACATTGGGTAGTCTTGGTTCCACTGGGCTCTGTGTCTATTTTTGTGCCAATACCATACTGTTTTTATTTCTATGACTTTGTAGTATAGTTTGAAATCAGGACATATAATACCTCCAGCTTTGTTCTTTTTGCTCAGAATCCTTTGTGGTTCCACACAAATTTTAGAATAGTTTCTTCTATATAGTTTCTTCCATATCTATATTTCATATTTTGATGGGAATGGCACTGGATCTGTAGATGGTTTTGGGTAGCATGGACACTTTAACAATATTAGTTCTTCTGATTTATTAACAAATTTATTTATTTCTTCTATTTCCTTCAGCTGAGTCTTTTATTCATTATATAGATGTCTCACTTTTATTAAATTTATTTCTATATTTTATTGGTTTTGATAAAAATGTGATAATTGTTATGCATGCATTCCTTTCTAGGAATGTATAATATACATATATTTTTATTTTAGAAACTCCCTGTCTCTTAAAATCATAAATTTCACTGCTACATTATCTATGTCTATGTTCCTCCTTTTTTATTCTCTTTAGTGTTATAATAGTCAACTCTATGTTACTCTAAATTCTTTCTGGATCAAGGTAGTACATAAACACAAAAATTAAATAAAGACTTTCGACACTATTAAGCCCTTTCTCTCTTTCTTCCTTTCCTCCATTTCTTCTCTTCATTTCTATGTTTCACCTACATTTGTCAAATGAAGAATATGTTCCAAGCACAGTACTACATAAGAGCAAAGAGGGGATTTTTCTAAAAGGGGAGACAGTTTAGCTTCATTTGTTACATTTAACTATAGTATAGCAAGAGGTACAGTGAGAGGGTATAGTAAGAACTAAGTGCAAATAGAGATGAGCACAGGATGCCGTTGGAGCACATTTGTACTATTTTCCTAGTTCCTCTCTTACTTCTGAGACTTAGATATCCTATCTCTGCCTCATTTTCTGAGGCCACAAATTCTTTCTTTTCTTTCTCTATTACTAGCACCATAATTTCATCTAAATGCTTCAATGTCCAGTTCTTTTCCATACCAACTACCAAACCTGTGAGCATGTATACCATATTCCAATCTGAATTTGTAACAATAGCTGTCTTTAAGACTTGCATTACCATTTTAGGCAGTATATATACATACAAATATTCTGGAACTTGAGAAATATGGAGTGTTAGTAATTATTTACTCTTATTATCAACTACTAAGATTCCTAAAACACACATTTTGAAATGTACTTAATGTCTCCATTTTTAGTGATTTCCATTCTTCCTCTAAAATGTTTTTAAATTTGATCCTTCTTCACACCCATTACCACCACCCATATCAATAACTTCATCAAAAAAATAAAAATAAAAAGTAACTTCATCAGTTCATGTCTGAATTAGTGAGCAACCTCCTTTACACTTTCCTCTATGCCTAGTTCTATCTAGTCTGGACACATATCTCACTAAAACTACCCATCATATCACTTCTTAACTAAAAAGACAATATAATGAGTATCAGGGGTTTTTTATGTTGTTTTTGTTGTTGTTGTTTTGTTGTTGTTGATTTTTAGAGAGAGAGCTAGGGAGAGGGATAAAGAGATAGAAACATCAATGAGAGAGAAACATTGATTGGCTGCCTCCTGCATGCTTTATATTGAGATTGAGAACACAACTTGAGCATGTGCCCTGATGAGAATCAAACAAGTAACGTCTTGCTTCATGGGTCTATGCTCAACCACTGATCCACACCAGCCCAGGAAGTATCAGTTTTGTATTCAGAATTGTGATAAGCACACAAAAATTTAGCAAGCAATATACATGGATGAAATATTTGCAAGACATATAAGAAAGAATTAACTTCAGGAATAGTTGAGAGAAAAAATGATATATATTATACATATACTAGAGGTCCAGTGCACGAATTCGTGCACGGGGGGCGGGGGTGTCCCTCAGCCCAGCCTGCATCTTCTCCAATCTGGAACCCCTCGGGGAATGTCTGACTGCCCATTTAGGCCCAATCCCACCAGCCATCTTGTGTCCACATGGGGGCGGCCATCTTGTGAGTTGGAGTAATGGTCAATTTGCATATTGCTCTTTTATTAAATAGGATATTATAATATATACATGGATAGGCAAAGCAAAGAATCCAACAGAAATTGGTTAAAGAATATCAGTGATCACTTCACAGAAGAGAAAATCCAAATGTATCATCAACATTTGAAAAAAATGCTTGTCTCAATTATAATCAGAGAAATGCAAACAAAACCAAGTAATGTGTTTGTTTGTTTGTTTCACAATAGCATTGGCAACATTTAAAAGTCTAACAATACTGTGCTGGGGAAAATATTGGAAATATGATCCATTCAGATACCACTAGTGAGAAGGTAAATTTTTATTACCATTTTGGACAGCTCATTCTAAAATTACAAGTATACATAATCTACAACCCAGATATTCAAGGTATATGTCCTAGAGAAACTAGAAATATACACATAAGGGGACAAGTACAACAATATTAATTATAGTAGTGTTGTAATAATAAAATATTTAAAAATAAAAAATGTAAAGCCCAGCCTGTGTTGCTCAATGGTTGAGCATCAACCCATCAACCAGGTCATGGTTCGATACCTGGTCAGGGCACATGCCCAGGTTGCAGCCTAGATCCCCAGTAGGGGATGTGAAGGAAGCAGCTGATCTATGATTCTCTCTTATCATTGATTTTCTGTCTCTCTCTCCCTTTTCCTTCCTCTCTGAAATCAACAAAAATATTTTAAATAAATAATATAAAGAGAAATAATCAAATTTTATCCATATGGTGGTTCAAAGTAATGAATTTTAAAGTAATCATGCTGATAAGAATCAGTAAGGATGACTATCTAAAACATAAAATTAAGTGTGAAATGACAAGAAGCAAGTCAGCAGAGTACATGTAAAAACAGAATATAAAACCATATTTTTTATGAATGCATTTATATGTGGACTGGGTGTACACACATGAAGCCCATGATAGTGGCTGCTGTTACAATGGGGGAAGAGAAATCAGCCTGGACCATAGTTTAAGCAAATACTAGTTTTATCTGTAATACTTTTAAAAATTGATGCCCTATATTGGGTCAAGTCATAAGTATAAGCTAATATTTGTACTTTTTCTTTATGTTTAAACATGAACCAAATTATTAAAAATAAATTAAATGTAATTTAAGTGTATACTAATGATTTATAAAATCCTTTTACTTCAAACACATTATATAGATTGTTAATGTATTTATGTATTTAAATTATTTATTTGAAAATATATGTTGCACATATATAAACATATATTGCATATATAAATATATGTATTCACATAGATATATATGTCTGTATACACACATGTGCATACACGTTATATGTATGCATATTTTTAAAATTATGTATTCATAGTGTTCACACACAAAATAGAAATAAACATTTCTGCTGATCAGAAACAGAACCTACCTGCAAAGCACTAAGAAGGGTTCAAGCCAAAGGCTGTTGAATACTGTGATTACAAGTGACCACTGGGAATGAGGCATTTGGCTCTGCAAGGTATAGGAACAAAATGTGTTCCACAGAAAATTATAGAAAGCCTGAGCCAGGTTTACTACTTAATGCCAAGGACTAGGGAGGGGCTGCTGTATTTGTAAAAGGAGGCTGAAAATAATATTGTTCAATAGCAGCCTAAGGGTATATCTTAAATAGAGTTGCAGGTCCCTGTGAATAGTTGGGGTTATAGACACAACAACAAAATTGCAAGTTATATTGCAATCCTAGCCACACAAAAATGAATGCCAAAATGCCATTTGAGACCTAGTTCTGAGAGAGGGTTCAGGAACTCAGGTGAAGGAACTTGCAAGCTGTTAGAGAGATGGAAAGAAACGATTCTCATTCAAAAAGGGCTTGAAAACCAGAATTATAAAACACATGAAGATTATTAGTGAAAACAAAAGGTAAGCAAAAATCAATATGCATTTACTCTGGATAGAATAATGCTACAAACAGTTTGATTAAAATGAATGACTCTGAACAAGGATAAAATAGATACCTTAAATATGAAAAAATATTTATTTTTTAATCTTAGTAAATGGAGTAAAATCTAGACTGAACACAATTAAAAATTAGTAAAATAGTAGATAGTAGACTGAGGAATTCATCCACAATGCACAACATTAAAATAAGGAGACTTTAAAAACATGAAAAAATTGTTAAAATATATGAAAGATAATTGAGAGGCCTGGACACATTTTTAATTGGACTTTCAAAAAAATTTAATTTAGACTGACAACAGGCTTCAGTTGCAACTTCAGTTGTGAAGGCAAAATAAAGACAACTTCAGAAATGCAAAAATTAAGAGGGTTATTTACACTTCTCTCCTAACTATTACTGAATTATGACTGTACATTAGGATATGACTAAGCAATAAAGAAAAAAGTAAAACATTAAGAAAAGTAGGGCCCAGGTGCCACTGTTGGCCCTGAGGCTACCCTTGGAATTGCTGGTCACAGTGACACAGGGATAGGAGAGGTAGACATTGGCCTGTCAGGACAGAGTTCTGCAATACTCAATTCTAAACCCAAATAAACAGGTTGTTTGACAAGAAGAAGAGGAAGAAGAAGAAGAAAAAGAAGGAGGAGGAGGAGAAAGAGAAAAGAAAACCTACAAGGAAAGTAAAAGTTAAAATAAACATTGGGGAACACAGACAATAATGAAATACATTGATAAATTTAGTAAGTTAAAAACCATAAAATTAGTATATTTCTGGTTTAAAATCAGTTAAACCAAAAATATACTAATTTTATAAAACCCACACACTAAAGAAAAATGACAAGATCTAAAGGGGGAGCAGTTTATAATCATAGATAATTAAAGGACAAATAAAGATTGTCATGTTCAGGAATAGAATATAAATGCTGACAAACTATAAATTTATTAGTAAACTTCTTGGCTAAATATAAAAGTTTAAAATATAAGGCTAACCATTAAAGTATAAAAATATATTACTTGGAAACAAAAAGTGCAGAGAAAAGGAAAAGTTTTAAAATGTTATCAATCCATTAGATATCAAGAAAAGAGTAAAGAAGCAGAAAAAGAGAAACAAAAGTAAAGAATTTGAAATGCAATTGAAAATCTGGTGGAAGAAATTAGTCCAAATATCAATAATGATAAATGTAAAAACAATAATTTTATCTAATAAAAAAGAGATGATAATATTGGGATCTTAGAAAAAATTATAGGACGAATATGCTGCTATAACTCGCACATCTATAATAATAAAAGCGTAATATGCAAATCAACTGAATGGCCGAACAGTGGAACGACCATCCGTATTACCTTCCGGACGACCTTCTGGTCGAAGCCGCGCATGAGAGGACTAAGCCCCTTGCACAAATTTCGTGCATTGGGCCTCTAGTAATAAATAAAGCCACACAAAAAATAAAAGTATGAAAAAAGATATTCTAGATATTTATTAACAAAACTAAAGTTGCTATAATAAAATAATGTAAAATTAAATTAAAGGCACAATCATTGCTAGAAATTAAAGGAAATAATATAATATTATAATAAAAGAAACAACCTATCGAGAAGATATGAAAATGATAAATATTAACCTACAAAATACAACCTGAAATTTTTATTAAGCAACATCTGTCAGATTTTAAGGTAAATTTTGCAAATCAAAAATTATTTTTAAACCAAAAAATTTTAAACAATTCTATCAAGAATTGACATATCAAGCACATAAAAAAATTAGTAAAGTTATAACATTTTTGAATGACAAAAGAAACTTGATCTAATTGCTTGCCTAAAAAACTCTATACCCCAAAAGAGAATATGTAGTCTTTTTAACACTGGATTCTTCCAAATTGTCTATATACTAGGTCACAAAAGATATTTCAACAACTATCAAAGAACTGATGTTATGTAGACTATCTTTTTTAACCCAACTAAAATAAATTAGTAATCAACAGCAAACAAAACATAACAATCTTTTTTAAAACCTCTATGTTTGCATATTAAGAACTGCAGTCCTAAGTAATTTATGGTCTTAAGGGAAAGTTACATTGGAAATGACAAAACAGCCCAGTGGTATAGCTCAGTGCTTGAGTGTTGAACCATGAACCAGAAGGTCACAGTTGATTCCTAGTCAGGGCACATGGCCCGGCTGCAGGGTCAATCCCCAGTGGGGAGTGTGCAGGAGGCGGCTGATTAATGATTCTCTCTCATCATTGATGTTTCTATCTCTCTCTCCCTCTCCCTCTCCCTGAATTCAATATAAACATTTTTTAAAAAAAGGAAGTGACAAAATATTTTGGCTGAGACAGTAAAAATAGTGCATATAATAATTTCAGGATGTTGCTAAAACAGTACATGTGAATATACTTTAAACCTTGAAATATATTTACTATAAATAAGAGTGCTTAACAATAATGGGTTAAGTATTCAAATTAAGAGAGTAGAAGAAAAACAGTACTTAAAGTGAATGAAAGAAATTATATAACTAAGAGCAGAAAATAATGAAATGAAAAACAAAGACACAAAGGAAGATTTCTAAAACCAAGAATGTGTTACTAAAAAAAAAAAAGTGTACAAATGAAAAATCATAAGAATGATACAAAGTCTTTGCAACAGATATAGCAAGCATTAAAGCTATCTTCAGAGAATATTATCAACCTTATGAAAATATATTTTTAAAATTGATAAAAATACATTCTTATAGAAAATAAGGTAAACTCAAGAAGATACAGAAAATTTGAACTTATAGCACTGAAGAAAATTACCTGTTAATAATTAAGTCTTTTGCACACTACAGTATAAGAGAAAATATTTTCAAATCATACATCCGACAATGGTTTAATATCCAGATCCTATAAAGAACTCTAACATCCTATCTAATAATAGACAAACATGGTAATTAACCATACCTCTGCTATGTTTCCCATTGGCTAATCAGGGTGATATGCAAATTAACTGCCAACCAAGATGGCGGCTGGCAGCCACGCAGCTGAAGC
>NW_005372021.1:160362-163144 GCF_000412655.1 Myotis brandtii | reverse complement strand
ATCTTGAAAATGCCTAAAGAAAGTTGTCATTTTTTCATGGTGAAGGGACCGGAGTCCGTGTTGATGAAAATACCTTTGTGGCTGCGGTGACTGGCAGTGGCTGCAGCAGCAGGGTGATGGGGCTGGCGCCTTCCCCTGATCACCTCCCACAAAGGGAGGCCAGACTGCGGCTTATGCCCTATCCCCAAGGGGAGCAGGGAGCGGGCCTAAGCCATCAGTAGGACATCCCCTGAGGGCTCCCAGTATGTGAGAGGGGGCAGGCTGGGCTGAGGAGCCCCACCCCCATCCTGTGCACGAATTTCGTGCACCAGGGTCCTAGTCTTATCAATAAAAAGACAAGCAATACCATTTTAAAATGAGTAAAGTACTTGAATAGATTTTTCTCCAAAGATCTATAACTGGCCAATAAGCACATGACAAGTTATTCAGCATCATCTGTCATTAAGGAAATGCAAATCAAAACCACAATGAGATCCTTAAGGCCCGGGGCAGGGGGGTGGGGTGGGCTAGAAGAGGTCAATGGGTGGGGAGGGGGAGAGGACATATTAAATACTTTCAACGATAAAGATTTAAAACAAAAAACCACAATGAGATGCCACTTCACACCCATTAGGATGGCTTTAATCAAGAAAATGGAAAATAACAAGTATTGGCAAGGGTTTGGAGAAACTGGAGCCTTCTTAGATTGCTTGTGGGAATATATACTGGTGCAGCTGCTGTGGAAAAGAGTTTGGCTGTTCCTCAAAAAGTTAAACATAAAATTACCATATGACCAAATAATTCCACTTCTAGGTATATAATTCATTTCAAGTGAAATGAAAACTTATGTCCACACAGAAACGTGTACACAAATTTTTATAGCAACATTATTCATAACACCTGAAATGTAGAAACAACCTAAATGTCCATCAATGGACAAATGGCTAAACAAATTGTAGTATACATAAACAATGGAACGTTACTCATCCATAAAAAGGAACATAGTACTGATATATGCTACAAGCTGGATGAACCTCAAAAACATCATACTAAGTGAAAAAAGTCAGACACAAAGGTCACAAATTATAGGATTCCTTTTAAATGACATATCCAGAACAGGCAAATCAATCAAGACAGAGGCATATAAAGGTTACCAGGGGGTGTGGGGAGAGGGGACTGGAGAGTGATTACTTAACATATATGAGCTGTGTTTATGGGGTGATGAAAGAGTTTTGAAATAAGAAAGCTGGTAGTTGTACAACAGTGTGAATATACTAAGTGCCACTGAATTTTAATTAAATACCACTGAATATATACTTGAAAATGGTCAATTGTACAGAATGGGAATTTCACCTAAAAAATCTCCCACACAATAACAACAGAACAAAATAATTTTACAAGAAAGATTTAGTAAAACTTAATGAAACAAGTAGTACCTGTATAATGCTGCTTCACTACATAAGAAGGGAAAACTGCCACTTTATTTTATGAGGCTAGGAAAAGCTTAATAACAAACCTCAAATGGGATAATACAAGAAAAAAAGTATCAGAACAATTTCATTTTAAATATAAATTCATAGAGAAAAGATTACTACATTCAATATACCAACTAACTAAAACCCGCATCATGACTATAAGAATGTCTCCAAAATGCTCATCAATAAGCTTGACACAACTCGGGAAAGAATCAGTGATCATGGAAGATAAATCATTAAAAATTACTCAAACTAAAGCACAAATATTTAAAAGAGAAAAAGATACGAATAATTATTTTTATGTATTTTTTATTTATTAAAAATTAATAAATTTTAAGCAACTATTATGAGCAGTAATATTTATTCATTTTAAGTAGGAGATACATAAGTCTGTGTTATCTTTATTTCATCACTTCTTCTATTAAATTTTAAGTAAACTAAATACAATGCATAGAGATAAGCAAAATAAATGATCCAATCAAAAGACATCGAGTGGCTGAATGAATAACAAAAACCTGACCCATATATATGCTGTCTACAAGAGACCCACACCAGAACAAGGGACTCACATAGACTGAAAGTGAAGGGATGGAAAAATATCTTTCAGGCTAATGGAAATGAAAAAAAAGCTGGGGTAGCAATACTTACATCTGACAAAATAGACCTCAAAGCAAAGGCCATAAGAGACAAATATTTAAAGAGATTATGCTGAAAATCTAAAATTCTTGATAGCCACCAAAGATAATTTTTATAAAAGAAATTGACACAGCATGATTTTGGCTGAAAACCAAGAACAGAGAAAACCCTGAATGAAGTAAAAGAAAAAGACACATTACAGACAGAAGAACTGCAACCAAAGTTATAGCAGACTTTTCATAAAACAAAAACCAAAACCATGAAAGCCAGAAACCACGTAGAAATGCACAGGAATATAGAAAAATAAATAATTCTATCAGACACACACCCTTTGCTCCCCTTGATCACTTTGTAGTAAACTCACCTTCATGCTCATCCCCAGGTAATTACTAATCTGTTTTCTATTGTCTTGGCGAGAATGTCATATAATGCAATCAAACAGTATATAGCCTTTTGAGCACACTTTCTTTCATTTAACTAAGTGTATTAGATTCAGTCACCTTTTAGCAGCATCATATACACTTTGTAACTTTCTTATTATGTACTAGTAGCCGGGTGCACGAAATTCATGCACTGGGGTAGGGAGGGAGGAAAGGTATATACTAGTAGCCGGGTGCACGAAATTCATGCACTGGGGTAGGGAGGGAGGAAAGGGGCCCCTCAGTCTGGCCTTCACCCTCTCCAATCTGAGA
>NW_005372021.1:155783-159193 GCF_000412655.1 Myotis brandtii | reverse complement strand
GTGTCTTGGTCCCGTGGATAGCCTCAAGCACTGTCCCCCACCCGGCAGGGTCACAGATCCGTGTCTTGGTCCCGTGGACAGACTCAAGCACTGCCCCCTGCCCGGCAGGGTCACAGATCCGTATCTTGGTCCCGTGGACAGCCTCAAGCACTGCCCCCCGCCCGGCAGGCTCACAGATCCAGGTCCCGGGACCACAGACAGCCTCAAGCACTGCCCCCTCCCTCCAGGACATGGATCAGGTCCCAGACCTCTGACAGCCTCAAGCGCTCCCCGCCGCCCACCAGGTCACGGATCCAGGTCCGGACCCCGGACAGCCTCAAGCACTGCCCCCTGCCCAGCAGGGTCACAGATCCAGGTCCCAGACCGCAGACAGCCTTTCCCGCTGCCGCCTGCCTTCAGTATGCAAATTAGCCGCCATCTTGTTGCTTCAGGGTGGGGGTCCCCACTGGGGTGCCTGGCCAGTCTGGGTGAGGGGATGATGGCTATTTTCAGGCTGGCGGGCAACTGAGGCTCCCAACCTCTCCTTTTTTTTTTTTATTCTGGGATTTATTTACCTTCTATGGCTGTCACTGGAGCTGAGACCCGATTTTAGCTCTGAAGCTTGGCTCCAGCTATGAGTCCTCTGCTGCTGAAAGCAGGGATCTGGGTTTGTTTGGGTTCTATAATTGTAACACTGTTGTGATCCTGCTGGCTGAAGCCCGGCTGGCTGAAAGCAGGTTTCCGGGGAATGTTTACCTTCTATATTTGCAACAATGTTTCTTAGAGTTGCAGCTCAGAGGCCGGCAGCAGCAGGCGGGGAACCTTGGCTTCCTCCGTCACTGGAGCAAGCAAGCTTCCTGTTCGCTTCAGGTGCCTGGCTGCCGGCCGCCATCTTGGTTGGCAGTTAATTTGCATATCTCCCTGATTAGCCAATGGGAAGCATTCGGGGCCACGGTCAATTTGCATTTTTCTGTTTTATTAGATAGGATTTTTGAAACTCTCTCTTGTTTTGGTTTCCATGATACACATTCCCCAGATTTCCTTTAATCTCTTTGGTACTTTTGCAAAATCTCCTTTGCAAGAGTCTCTTTCTCCATTCAAACTTTACGGTTTTACTTTCTCCAGAAATCAGTCCTGAGTCCATTTCTTCTGCATATACCTTCTCTCACTTGGGTGACAATATTCATCCCCATTATTTTATGTTACCTATATGATATGAGTCATACATTTATATCTCCACACCATAAATCTAGCTGTGCCCATCCAGTGTATCAAGATCCTATTCTTTCCTCACTGACTGGCTAAGCAGACTTGCCTTGATCCGGAGTTTGACTTTCTCTTCTTTGGGGCTCAGCCAATGAAGCTCTCAGCTAGGCTCTGTTTTCTTCATCCTCCCCTCACAAGAAGGTAGAACTTCCTTGTATGACTCCAAGGAAACCTTCTTAAATGCTCTTAGTTTTTTTGTTATTTGTACTCAGAACAACTCAGCTGTGTAATAGCCATCCAATTCTTATGTTAGTTCAGTTTCCACTCTCCACATGTTTCTCAGATGCCTGATACATGGGACCAACTAATGGATTCCCTTATATTGCTATCCCATCCCATCCCAAAGCACCACCAGTAAAACTTTCTACAACTAGATGGTTGTGCCAGGGCTCTCTGTGCCCCACATACCACCAGTGACAAGGATCCTCATTGTCAGCCAGGGAAGGATGTGATTGATCACCAAACCTCCATCTTAGCACCTGTTTTCTTAAATGACTCCTGATACCAACTTCACGGGTCTTATTCTATGGGAAACAGATGCTAAGACAGCTTTTGGCATGCAGGATGTGTATGAGAGTGCTCTTGAAATGGATACTTGTAGAAAGCAGGAGTGCAAAGAACAGTATTCGCAAGAACAGTATTCGCAAAGCCCATGAGGAACTGTAGAACTAGATGCACCTTAAAGATTGTTCCCTGTTGGAGCAAGATTGCCAGGTCTGTATCAATCATTGGATAAGCATACCGCCGCCACCACCCTACCACACACACACACACACACACACAAGGCATGACATTATGTGAGGTGGCCTTCTGAGAGGACCCCTGAAGGGGACAGCTGATCTCACACACACACACACACACACACACACACACACACACACAAGGCATGACATTGTGTGAGGTGGCCTTCTGAGAGGACCCCTGAAGGGGCTGACAGCTGAAGGCTGTCTTCTGATAGAACTCTCACCAGCTGGAGCAATAGTCCTTCACTAAAGGGGGTCCTGGGGCGGGGGGTGAATCTCAGTGTCCACCACAATGTCCCCAATCAGTATTCATCACAATGTCCCCAACCAAACTCTTGCAATTCAACTAACACCCTCCTCCCCTAAATATGCTCTTCTCCAGTCTTCCTAACTTCAGGAAACCATCCAACAGTTCTAAAATAATAAATGTAAGAATCCTTCCTAATATCTCTTTCTTTATCACCAGCCACTCACAATATGTAGCATCAAGTACAAACATTTTTACCTCTAAAGTACACATCTAATTCTGTCTCTAAAGCCACTGCCACCAAGCTAGTCTGAGCCACAATTATGTCTCATCTGGACAATCCCTATAGCCTCCTTGCTGGCATCTTAGTTGGAGAAGCAGATGTAGAAATAGATCATTAAAATCTAATGTGGTAAATACACTGACAAAAGTTGTCAAGGATGTTTATCAGCTTAAGGAAGAGAAACATCTAATATAATCTGTAGGGGAAGAAGGAGGAGAGATTAAGAAAAGGTAGAGAATTAGGAGAGAGAGGGAGTAGGGTATCCAAGAAGAATTCTTAGAAGATTTAATGCTAAAGCTTAAAAGTGTGAGCAACAATTTGACAGATGAAAGGAGAAGAAATGGGAGTAGAAAAAGAAGATTCTGGGAAAAGGCAAAGGAGCAGCATAGTAGAGAGAGAGGCCCCTTCACAAGAGGGAGGTAGGAAAGAAGGCAAAAGGTGGGAGGGGCTGGAAAGAAAGGCAAAGGCTATATTGTGGATGGACTCAGCCTCCACAGGAGATTCCTAAAATTATGCCTGCATATGGGAAAGGCTTGAATAGGAAAGTTAAAAGAAAATAAAGAAAAATAAAGAAATTGGGAGATTAGTTTGAGTGATTTTATTTTATACTAGAGGCCTGATGCACGAAATTTGTGCACTGAGGGAGGGGGTGTCACTCAGCCCAGCCTGCACCCTCTCCAATCTGGGACCCCTCGGGGGATGTCCGACTGCCAGTTTAGGCCCGATCCCACAGGCAGTTGGACATCCCTCTCACAATCTGGGACTATTGGCTCCTAACCACTCACCTGCCTGCCTGCCTGCCTGATTGCTCCTAACCATTTCTGTCTGCCAGCCTGATCACCCCCTAACTGCTCCCCTGCTGGCCTGATTAACACCTCACTGCTCCCCTGCC
>NW_005372021.1:149609-155521 GCF_000412655.1 Myotis brandtii | reverse complement strand
CCTCCTAGGCAGCCATTGGCTCCTCACAGTTGACCCAGATTTGGTTCTGATTGGTCAGTTTCTATGCCAGTCAGCACCTCTGGGCCTATCAATGGGGCCTGATCAGGCAGGGCTGATCAGCAGCCCTGGTGGAGGCCTGAAGAGAAATGGAGGCAGGGCTGCTGACCAGGCCCTGAGCTAAAGAGAGAGGCAAGTGCTGATCAACAGCTGCCACAGAGGCTACAGATAAGACCCTGTTTCTCTCTTTAGGCCTCTCTCTGGGCCTGATTCGCAGCCCCCTCAGCAGTCAGTGCTGGGTCACCATGCCTGCAGCCATAGCAGTCAGCATTGGGTTGCCACGGCAACCCAGCGCTCGCTGACTGCAGGACTGCCGGTTGGTTGAGCCTCCTGGTCATTATGGATGTGACAGACTCAGGGTTTTTATATATTAGGATTTCCTTTGTAGTTATACGAACACTCCCTGTATCATGATTTCAACAGTTAACTGAAGTTTGTAAAAGTCCTTTTCCAACTATCTTCAATACAAACTGGTCATACTTCTATTGTGTGTTTCTCAATACTGCTATATCATTTATATGATACTAGAGGCCCGGTGCATGAAATTCGTGCACTCGGGAGGGGGTCCCCTAGCCTGGCCTGTGCCCTGTCACAGTGCAGGAGCCCCGCAATCAAATTGTCCCAAAGAGGTAGGCCCCGCCCACCCATCTGGGCTCCTCGATGGATTGCCCCAAAGAGGTAGGCGGGAGTCAGGGGTCCTGCCTCCATGCCTCATGGAGCCAGGAAACGGGACCCCCAGGACCCCCAGGCAGGCCTTGCTGCCAGGAAACGGGACCCCCAGGACCCCCAGGCAGGCCTTGCCACGCGGAGCCGGGAGGCGGCGAGACCCCCAACACAGGCTTCACTGCACGGAGCCGAGGGACCTACAGGCAGGCCTCGCCGGACCCCAGGGTTTTTATATATTAGGATTTCCTTTGTAGTTATACAAACACTCCTTGTATCATGATTTCAATAGTTAACTGAAGAGCCCGGCGCAGAGCTGGGAGGAGGCGGAACCTCCAGGCAGGCCTCACCACGCAAAGGCAAGACCCTCAGGCAGGCCTTGCTGCGCAGAACCAGGAGGAGGCGGGACTCCCAGGCAGGCACCGTGCTGCACAAGCTAAGCCCAGCCCTGCCCACCTGTGCGTGCCCACTCTTGGAGGCGGGACTCCCAGGCAGGCACCGTGCTGCACAAACTAAGCCCAGCCCTGCCCACCTGTGCGTGCCCACTCTGCACGCAGCCATCTTGTGATGGCGTGAGGGCATCATGGCATGACGACTACTTAGGCTTTTATTAGTAAGGATTATAATGTTTAAATTCTTTTTGTATTTATTTTATTTCTCTATATAGTCAACATTTCAAAAGTAGGCACTATGTATTTTTCTCTTCAGATCCCCATGCTTTTAAACACCTCTGTAAGCATGCAGCAGCATTTAATAAATGTTCCCGGAAGAAATATGCTAATTATTCTTAGGAAACTTGAACAACAAAGAAACCCTTTCCTTTTTTATAACTGTTAATGTGTAAATGCACATAAGTTCAGGATATTTCATTGCAATCTGGGGTATTCTGTGGCCTATCACACAAAATAATTTTTGAAGTTATATTATCTAGCTGGGTAATGATGCACATCAACTCACATCCAGCTTTTGCAAATAGTGAGGTAAAACTCAAAGACAGATGATCACATTGAATCACAATTCATACTCTGACCAGGGTTAACATAAATTCCCCCTCCAGGACATAGATAAGCCACCTGTCTTGTCTTTTAATTCTCAGTGAAAATGTCCTTAAGGCCCAGACTTCAGAATCCCTGCTTTATACTGTAGGAGGAAGCAGGTTACTCACAAGATCCTTAGCAGTGGCAGGCACGTGGGGAGTGAAGTGGGAACAGTAAAATGAAAAATACTGTGAGCTGGTTAAGGAAAGAAATGGCTTCTTACCATCATTCATTTTTCACTCCTTATACAGTCTGGATTTAAAATGCTGAGATACAGACTAATGAACAAGATTTTATGAGTGTATCACCAACAATGTCCTCTGCAGGCTGAATCTTCAGAGACCAAACCTCTGTCTTCTCTGCCTGTGTTTCTCAGAGCCACATGGGCCTGTTCTGCTTTCAATGGGTTAATTAGCAAGGAAGCATTTTTCCTCTGTGGTCTAGACACAGACATATCCAGATACTGTTTCCCTTGAAAGGCAGCCATCCTGCTGAATGTACTTGATCACCGATTCCCATGTTTTTCTAAGGCCAGATGCGGCTAAACACAATTTCTGAAGATTTTTTCTCCCTTCTTTTTTTTCACCGATTAACAGCTTGTTTGCTTTCTATTAAGGATGCTGCCAGGCAAACAGAGGGAGGGAGATGAAAATTCCTTAATTTTTAAGGTGGGGAAACTCAAGAATGATGGATATGCTGTAGCCAAGAGGAAACAATCCTTGGACCTAATAAATAAGCATGGGAAAAAAGTTTACTCAAGATTGCATAATTTCAGTAGTATGAGCACAGAAAGGGGATTTTGAGAATAATATAATTTTCCTAACCAAAACCCAATGGTAGGTATGTGTTTTAATTACATCTAGGCAGAGAATAAAAGAGAAAAAAACAACAACCAGAAATCTCAACCTCTGAAAAAAATCTTCATTCCGATATTGCTAATTATCTCTATGGCTTTGGGTAACTAAACTGACTTATTTGAGCCTTTCTCCCTAAACATATAAACTAAAAGATTTAGAGGATTTTATATCCAAGATCTTTCCATGTCTAAAATTTTTTGACCTCCTGGGATTCTCAGCCAATAATTGTCTACCTGGGAACAGCAATGTTTCTTCTGTGTTGTCTTTTCACTCTGTTTGGAGAAAGTATCTGCTTGCTTCTGTGGGAGTTACATAAGTGAGAAGTGAAGACAGTTGAGCCTGCTCTGAAACCATGATAAATAACCCCAAAGTCCCGAGTGTGGCTTCCCTGCTGGAGGCCAAGAAACTCTGTACAGACATGGGAAGGACTAGCTGGTACTCCAGCTGCCTGCAGACTGGCACAGGTGCCAGGTACATGAGGCCACATGAGGCTACTCTGAGACATCGCCTCTTTGGTAGGACCTGGACTTCCCCTCTCCCATTATGGTGTCAGATTCCTGAGTCCCAGTGGCCCCCTGTGCAGCCATAATAAGTGGCATTGCCAGGAACAGTGGTTAAGTAGCAGGAACCTAACCCTGACTGTATCGGGACTCTCTCCAACTCTTAATAACTTGGGCAACTTACTTGTCCACCAGCACCGTTTTCTCCCAACTTTGCTAAAATAGCCACGTCTGTGATTGCTGATGCCCAGTAGTGATATTTCCATTCTAGGCCAGGGACTGTGAAAAATATGCTTTAAATATACAAAAGAGTCAATATGATTAATGTTCTTAAAATTGATTTTTTTTTCATATCAAAACATCATTAAAATGTCTGGAGGGACTGATCACTTTTGGTTGCTCTGTGACTAAAGGGACACACTAAGTCTCCAGCTGACAGGAGGCCAAACTCTGCTCAGAAACCAGTGAGCCACATGGGAATAACAAAGGCTGAATTGGAAAATGACAGGAACAGTGCCTCTCACAGGCCAGAGCCCTCACCAGAGAGGTACACAGGGCCCTCTGAGGAGTTATCCAGCCAGGGCCTCGTGTTTCTTTCTGAAACATGTGCTCCAACAGTATCAGACACAGTCTGGAAGCAACTGCACATTTCTGAATGATGAGTTCTGCGGTGAAGGCTTGTCAGTAGTATGGTAATGTGGATAAAAGAAAAATGTTTTATTTGGTGGTAGAATTGGTTGGCCCTTAAAAAGGCACCACAAAGCTTGGTTTGACTGCAATGAAGTTAATGCTCAAGGTTCTATGTTAAATTCATTGTCATGGGATAAAAACCAGCCCATCCTCCTTTTTTGTTTTTCTTCAATGCCTGTTACATGCCACATTGAAGAATGCCAAAATAGCAATTTCAGCCTCAGGGGCAAATTTTCATGTAAAACTCCTCACACATGTCCAATTGTTTCCTTCAAACATCTAGGGCAGTGGTCGGCAAACTGTGGCTGGACAAACCGCGGCTCGCGAGCCACATGCGGCTCTTTGGCCCCTTGAGTGTGGCTCTTCCACAAAATACCAGCTCTTCCACAAAATACCGACTTCTGCGCATGGGCCACAAGTTTCAATAGCCACACTCAATGGGCCAAAGAGCCACATGTGGCTCGCGAGCCACAGTTTGCCGACCACGAATCTAGGGGTATGTTTTGTGACCCTATCTGCACATCCCATCCCTCCCCACAAAAGAGAGTCTCAGGATCTAAACCTACTTTAATTCTATCCCATTGGATAAATCTATTGGATAAATGCCATTAAAGTACCTGGAGGGATTGCTCATTTGTGGTCACTCTATGCTTAAAGGAATGCACCACCCAAGTCCCAGGTGACACAAGGCCAAACTCTGAAACGATTAAATCAGAATTGGCAAATGACAGCAATATTGCCTCTCATAGGCCAAACTCCTCTGCAAAGAGGTGCACGATGCCCTCCCTGGAGTTATAGGGCCTCTTGTTTCTTTCTGGAACATGTGTTCCAAAAGTATTAGACACACTGTAGAAGCAACTACACATTTCTGAATAAAGTCCAGAGGTGAAAATTTGTCAGTGGTATGGTGCTATCCAGCATTCCATTCTGTGATGATACCACAATGTATTAATCCAGTGTACTCTTGGCAGGCACTTGTGTGTTCAGGTTTTCACTTTGATGGAGGGTTACTAAGATCATCTGGTACATGGCTTTTGATAACACTATGTGTACATTTCTGTTGGTTGTAGACCTAGACGTGGTACGGCCTAGTATATATTGCCACGCTGGTTTCCAGAGTGCTTGCACAAATTTGCACTCCCACCATCAGTGCCTCACAGCATCCTCACGAGTGCTCAGTCTTCCCCATCCTCTGCTTCAGCCATTCTAGGAGATGTGTAGTATTGTCAAATGGTGGCTTCTAACGTCCACTTCCCTGATAACTAATAAGTTTGATAGTATTAGTAAGTTTATTTGCTATTTGAATATTTTCTATTTTAAATGGTCTGCTCAAGCCTTGCTTACTTTTCTTTTTGGTTTCTGCAGTTCTTTCTGTATTCTGGATAAAAATACTTTGAGATTCTTACAGAGACTCTTAATTTTTATCTAAATGGAATTATTATTATTATTGTTTTATAAATGTTCTTTTTTGTACCCTATTTAAAAGTCTATGCCTTCTTTGCTGTACATATGTCATGATTTTTATCATAAGTCAAGTGACTATATATGTAAGTCTAATTCTGGATTGTAATATATTCCAATGGTTAGTTTATCTATCCTATCACCAAACCTACACTGTTTTAGTTACTATAATTTTATAATATATCTTGATGTCTAGTAAGTAAGTACTCTAGCTATGTTCTTCCTGCTCCCACCTCCCAGCACAGGCCCTCACCCCCTATTGTCCGTGTCCATCGGTTATGCTTATATGTATGCCTATAGGTCTTTTGCTTGATCTCTTACCCACCCCCATCACCCTGCCCTGCCTTCCCTCTGAGGTTTAGCTATTGGTTTGATACTTCTACATCTTTGGATCTATTTTTGTTCATCATTTTATGTTGTTCATTATATTCCACAAGTGAGTGAGATTATGTGATACTTATCTTTCTCCAACTGGCTTATTTCGCTTAGCATAATGTTCTACAAGTCCCTCCATGCTGCTGCAAATGGTAAGAATTCTTTTTTTTACAGCACCGTAGTATTCCATTGTGTAGATGTACCACAGGTTTTTAATCCACTCATCTGCTGACTAATCCACTCAATAGCTGTTTCCAAATCTTAGCTATTTT
>NW_005372021.1:139827-145923 GCF_000412655.1 Myotis brandtii | reverse complement strand
CAGTTCCTTTAGCATTTCTTGCATTGCTGGCTTGGTGGTAATAAACTCCCTTAGCCTTTTTTTGTCTGCGATGTTCCTGACTTCACCTTCAATTTTGAATGATAGCCTTGCTGGATAGAGTATTCGTGGATTCAGTCCTTTACTTTGCATCACTTTGTATACTTCATTCCATTCCCTTATGGCCAGATATGTTTCTGTTGAAAAATCAGTTGATAGTCTAATGGGAGTTCCCTTGTAGGTAACTCTCTGTCTCTCTCTGGCAGCCTTTAAGTTTCTTACTTTATCATTGACGTTTGACAATTTAATTATGATGTGTCTTGGTGTCAGTCTTTTTTGGTCCATATTGTTTGAGACTCTATGTGCTTCTTGAACTTGTGTGACTTTTTTCTTCCCTAGGTCAGGGAAGTTTTCTGTCATTATTTCTTCAAATGGGCTTTCTATTCCTTGCTCAGCTTCCTCTCCTTCTGGCATCCCTACTATGTGGATGTTTTTTATTTCATGTTATCCCAGAGCTCCCTTAGACTCTCCTCCTGCTTTTTAAATTTATTTTCCAGTTGCTTCTTTGCATGGGTGTTTTTTTCTACCTTGTCTTCTAACTTGCTGATTAGGTCCTCAACTTATTCTAGTCTTCTGTTGAAACCTTTCATTGTTATTTATTGCAGCTATGTCATTCTTCATTTCCTCTTGATTCTTACACATGGTGAATTTTCCATCCAGCCATTTGAGCATCCTTATAACCATTACTTTGGATTTTTTCTCTGACAAATTGTTTGCCTCCATTTCATTTAGCTTCTTTTCTGGTGATTCTGCTTTTCTTTCATTTGTGGGTTATTTCTTTGTCACCCCATTTTGCTGTTCCTTTGTGGTTGTTTCTATGTATTAGATCAAACTGCTATGTCACCCAGATTTTTTTAATTAATCTTATGTAGTAGATGTTTTTTGGGTCCCAGGTGCAGTCTCTCAGGTCTCCTGGGCTGGGAGTTCTAGGGAGGGCCCCCACTTGAGATATTTGGGTTCTCCTGATGTAATTGGGTCTTGAATGTTTTTGTCCCATTCATAGACAAAGTCTCCTTTCAGGGTATTTGATTATGTGGCTCGCTCCCTACCATGCTGTGCCAACTGTTGTGGAGGCACTGACCAAACAGCACAAAATACCACTCGACAAGACATGACACAGAAGGAACAGAACATGAATGTACACAAGACACCTATAACCCCAATAAAAGTGACCACCAGAGAAAAGAGTATTAGGAAAGAGAGAGAACAAGAATGTTAGTGAGAAAAGAAAAAGAAAAGAAAAGAAAAGAAAGACTAGAGGGAGAAAACACAACAAATCAAACAAATAAACCAAAAAGTACAAACAAAAAAAACACCCAGAAAAAAAAGGCATGGGGCAGAATCTTTAGAAACAGAGCTTAAAAAGAGAAAATAAGTTTGAGGAATTGTATGAATAGGGTAAGGATCATGGTTTAGAATAGAGTAGGGAGAAAAGAAATGAGAAGACAAAAAGAAAATTTTTTTAAAAATTTTTTGAAAAGGAGAATGGAGGAGAGAGCAGATAGGCCTAAATTTAGGAAGTGAACCAAGTTAAAAATTTAGGAGAAGAAAAGAGCAAGAGAAGAGAGAAAAAAGAAGAAAATATTGAGTAGTGAAGATAAAGGAAATAGAAGGGAAAATGGGGTAGGAGCAGGGAAGAGGAAATTAGAAATATGAATAAATCAACAGAGACTAGAATAATAATACATCAATAAAGCAGATACATAAGACCCATTTTTAACAAGGGGAAAGAGAAAGGAAATAGAAAAACTAAAACAGGAAAAGGAGAATAAAAGCAGGAGGAAAGAAAGAGAAGTGTGAAAAATAAAGGTGCAAAAAAAAGTAAAAAATAAAATAAAATATAATAATAAATAAAAAATAATAAAAAATTTTAAATAATAAAAATAAAAAAGTGAAGTGTCGTTCACTTCAGCTGAGTTTTAATGCCTCATGGGAGCTGGTTTAGAACCCCACTCTTCTGTCAGCTAATTCTGGGCTTCCTGTCAGGTACTTAGGAGCTGGCCACTGTCAGGCACTGTCTCTTGGCTTTTAGCACCCTGCTTGACGCTCCAAGCAATCCACAGATCCTCTGCTTGTGTCTGTCTCCACAGGCCTTGGTTGCAATTAGGTGGGGCCAATGTGCTCTCTTTGCTTGTCTGCCAGCTGTCAGTCTTAATCATTCAAGTGTCTGTTTCTGACAGGGCTTTAGGTGGGGTTGGTGCTGTTTCACTTTCAGGGAGTAAGAAAGGTGCTTTTTTTTTTTTCCTGACCCAGACCTACTCCTCCAAGAGTGGCCCAAAATATTACTCTGTCCTTGGTTGTTCAGAGATCCTTGTATGGGGTTGGCTGGCAACCTGGGGTTTTTATCAGTCTGGTTCCCAGAATAGCGCTGCGGACCAGCCTCTCTTCAGAACTAGTCACTGAAGGCTCTTTTGGTCCTATTCAGATCCGTAAACTTGGCCTCTGCCTTTGTTTCCTTTGTATACAAGCTCAAACTGCAGGCAGGGTGTGGCAGGCTGTACTACCTGTCTGGAGGTTACTGAGAGGGGTAGCTCTTCAAGGGAGAAATGGCCACTTAGGTTTGGAAGCTTAAGGATGTCCCAATGCAGGAGTCCTGGCCAGTCTCCCTGGCCTGCTTCCCTCCCAGCCTTTCCTCAGGCACCTCAAGTCTGTGCCTCTCTCCTTGCGCTGAAGCCTCAGGTGAGTGTTTGCAATTGAAAAGTCCTATGTTCTAGGTTTAGTGAATAAAATTGTCTCCTAGTTTTGTCTAATTTTACTCTTACGTGTTCCCTGTCTACTCATTAAATCTAATGAACATTTTTCAAATTTTGCTTTTCATTTACCCTTCTACAGTACTTAATGCAATATCTCAGAGACATCATAATCTTACTTAAAAGGCATTACATCACTTACATAGCTTATTGGTCTTACCATTTTTTCTTTTTCTTTTTTGTTAAATCCTCATCTGAGGATTTTTTTCATTGATTTTTAGAGAGAGTTAATGGGAGGGATGGAGGGAGAGTAAAAAACATCAATGAGAGGGACTCATCAATTAGTTGCCTCCCACATGCACCCCTACTGAGGCTGAAGATCAAACCTGCAACCCAAGTAAGTGCCCTTGACTGGGAATCGAACCTGCGACATTTTGGTGGATGAGACAACACTCTAACCACTGAGCAATGCGGCCAAGGCCATCTTATCCATTTTTTTAGTTTTAAAAAAATGCATGTTACAGCTTTAGTTATAAAGTTAATTAATCTTGATTAAGTTTGGGTTGCATACCCAAACAAAATACCCCATTACTATAGCTTAGATTAAATTTAAGTATCTATAAGCATAGTCTAGCTTATAAATCCAGCATAAATGTTACAGTTACAGATAAAAAGAGCATGTGTTACTGAGTTTTCTTTTAAAGCATCCAGAAACAATGACCAAAATGTTTCCAACTTGTTAATGCACTTTGAATCATGGTTATTCGTTTATGCTTGCTTTTTTCCAAAGGTATTTATTATCATAACATGCAACAAATTGAACTCACACTGAAAAGTTAAGACCATAGAACCTTTGGCTCTTTGACTATCAAAATTTAGCTTGTTCAGCACTTAGGGTTGTTGGCAACACCAAGATGGCATAGGAAAGTGAAAGAAACTGCATGCCAACTCTGCTCATTTTGAAAGCTTTCAGCACTGGGTTACACAATGGAAAAATCTCGAGGACGTTCCCTGTGTCTGTGTGTTTGTAACAATTACACGAAAGTCAAGCACAACTCCAAGAAATGAATCACGCTCAAGTGCTTTGCAGTTAAACTGCTGAGTATGTGCACTAGGTTCCCTAATGTGAACTAGGGACTGGTACTTTTATGAAATGACTTGAAGATCAGGGCAGGAGATTTGCTACATTATGAAGCTAACCTTGATCTCATAGATGAGCCAAACTAAGGAGTTAGTTTTAGATACCGATACATAGATTAATATAGTAATTCACAAATTCATGAACTTGAGAATAAGCAGTATTTTTTACATTTATAATGTAATAATGTGGACATTCCATAAATAAAAATGTTAGTCCTTTTTTTTTATCAACCTATCTAAAGTCCACTAAGGATGGCACTATAAACTCCTTGGCCATGGTCTACAAAGACCATCATAGTCTTTGCCTATCTTTGTAATTTTATCTCTTCACCTGTATTTCAGAAACTTTAAATTAATTGGCATTCAAATGTAGAATGTTGTTTCTTCTACCTACCTTTCTTCTTAGACAGTGAACCCAATTCAAATGTCACATTTTCTGTGAATCCTTCCCTGACCTCCCTAAACATAGTTAGATAATTTCTTTTTCTTGCTCTTATAGCATTCTAACCTACGTGTATTTCAGCCTCACCTCATTACTATCTCTTGCTTTTGCATCCTTCTATGGCAGGGAAAATAATCTAAACACATTGGTATCCCTAATCCAGTATTCTACCTGAAACATGGCAGGTATAATTAATAAAAGTAACAGAAACAAAGAGAGAAGGAAAGAAGAAAAGAAACACTTTAAGCTTTTAATATGACAAAAAAAATTCCAGAACTTAAATTTTCAATTAGTATGTCTACAGTATGAGCAAAGAGTCCTAAATATTCAAACTGTAGTGATATAATAAAGAAGGGAGCTTGCACATAATACATAGGTTTATAATGTAATGACATCAGATGTACAGACCTAGCAACTTACAGTTTGGTCTCACTATATTTTACTTTGCCTTCCTCCAATGACACTTCATTTTGTGTTTTGTTCATTTCCTGTTCAGAATTTGTTTTCTGTTCTGTTACTTTACTTATTACTCTCCTGGTTTCTCTGTTCTGTGCTGGCAACTGATATAAGCTTTGGATATCATGGTGTAAAATAATTCTGTATTACCTTTATTAGTTATGTTTTATAGAGTTACTAACATATAAAAATGATATGGGTTGGTGGCATACCAAATGCCAATTCTATTTTCTGAGATAGAGTTAGGGATTCATTAAAATCTGGACACAACTCAGACATGCCCATGGCTCAGAATAGTATATTCTTCCATTCTATGATAGTTACATAGTGCGTATGAGTCAGACAGTATTCTACATGTACTACCCATCTGATTATTTACCTTCCAGGTAGAGAAACTAAGGCTCCCATAGCATAAACAATGGATACATGATTACTTAGCCAGCAAAGCCAGTTAGAGCTTAAAACTGCTCTTCTGAGATCAACCAAAGAACTTTGAAAAACCATGCACACAAACATAGTGGGGTGAAGGCCTGGGAGGGAACGGAAGTGCTGAGGAGGGGGATCAAAGGAGGGAAACAGGGGGACACCTGTAATACTTTAAATAATAAAGATCAATTTAAAAAATAAAAAATGTGTTTATACTAGTAAATTGCATGAAAAAAATAACCAGCTAAAAATTAAAATCTGTCTGCATAAGTAACTATTACTCTCACAGACATTTTTCTATCTATATATATAAAAGGCTAATATGCTAAGTGTTCCTTCTACCGTCTGACCAGTCACTATGATGCGCACTAACCACCAGGGGGCAGAGGCTCAACATAGGAGCTGCCAAGCTGCAGTGACTTGGCAGCGGTGGTTCTCGTTGACGCACCCCAAAACCAGAGAGGAGGGAGCCCAATTCCTCACAGGGCTGCACGATTCCACCTTCGGCTATGGGTTAAGTTGTTGTTGGGGCACTGTGGGCCCTGAATCTGGATAACTGCACACTTGCATTTGCATTCCACACCCTATATGACAGCAACTTTGCAGAGTGCCCTCTCGCACTCCAGGACCCGCTCAGGGGATGTCCGAGAGCCAGTTTCAGCCCAATCCCCGCAGGCCAGGCCTAGGGACCCCACTGCTGCCGCTCACTCGCTCACTCTGCAGAAACTGGGGAGGGACCACGGGAGGTTGGCTCCAGGGCATGTGCGGCCCGTCTCGCCCCCTGCCGGCCTGCCGGCCACCTTCTAATTTCCTTTCAATGTGCACGAATCTGGGCACCGGGTCACTAGTATTTTCTATAAATGTAAGTACACATGTAATTCAATA
>NW_005372021.1:137546-139502 GCF_000412655.1 Myotis brandtii | reverse complement strand
TCCTATTATTGATTTAACCTCAAAAAAAAACAACAACTGGTCTTCTGACTTCAAAGTCTGTCTTTTTTTTTTTCTTTCTATACCAGAGCTGTCTTCTTGTGCTTGCTTATTACCTAGCCCCTTCTTATTATGTCCCAAAAGAGAGATACTCTGAATGCTGGCTAATCATTTGCTCCTTTAAACTTTGATGGTACAGCTAAGCTCATTTTCAGGCCTACAAAGGGCAAACTTTTCAGTGGTATAGGTCAAAATCTAGATGTCTCTGTGAGACACCTAATTAAAATACACTTCAGTATTTACTCACTTAGGTGGACTAGCATGAATAAAAAGTCCAGTATTTACTCACTTAGGTAGACTAGCATGAATAAAAAGTCCAGACAACAATCAAAAAATACAGTCATTAATGTTGTTCACCAAATATTTTTAGTTCTCCTTTAGGTGTGGCCATTTAAATACTTTGGTCAATGAAATGTGAACAGATGTGATGTGTGTCACTTCTGAGAGACAGCTATAAAAATCAGTGTATGATCTGCTTTGTTCCTTTGTGTCCTCCCCACCCCCCTTTTCTTCTTCTTGTCTTGACAATATGGCCGCATGGACATATAGCCTTTCCTATACTATTTCTTGTCATGAGACGATGACCATCTCCCTAGCCATTCCCCACAGAAACCAACCTGCAATGGACATATAACTAAAGCAAATGTTTTAAACCTCCAAAATTTTGAAGCTGTTTGTTACCAAGAATAACTTAGGCCTATCTTAACTGATATGCTTACTTTAAATATTATTCCAATTCAGTAGTAATGCCCAATGGAAAAAATCAAGGAAGTCTTTTTGAATCTATAAAATTTTAGTAAGGACTGATCTTAATTAAGAATTTTCCTGCCCTGACCAGTTTGGCTCAGTGGATAGAGCATCTGCCTGCAGACTGAAGGGTCCCAGGTTCGATTCCAGTCAAGGGCATGTACCTTGGTTGCGGGCACATCCCCAGTAGGGGGTGTGCAGGAGGCAGCTGATCGATGTTTCTCTCTCATCGATGTTTCTAACTCTCTATCCCTCTCCCTTCCTCTCTGTAAAAAATCAATAAAATATATTTAAGAAAAAAAAAGAATTTTCCTTAATGTGCTAGCTTTGGCACCACATATACTAAAATTGGAACAATACAGAGAAGATTAGCATGGCCCCTACACAAGAATGACATGCAAATTTATGAAGTGTTCCATACTTTTGACAGCATAGATCAGGGGTGGGCAAACTTTTTGACTCGAGGGCCACAATGGGTTCTTAAACTGGACCGGAGGGCCGGAACAAAAGCATGGATGGAGTGTTTGTGTGAACTAATATAAATTCAAAGTAAACATCATTACATAAAAGGGTACGGTCTTTTTTTTTTTTAGTTTTATTCATTTCAAACGGGCCGGATCCGGCCCGCGGGCCGTAGTTTGCCCACGGCTGGCATAGATGGACCTAGAAGGTATTGTACTAAGTGAAATAAGTCAGACAGAGAAAGACAAATACCATATAATTTCACTTATATGTGGAATCTTAAGAACAAAATAAATAAAAAATAGATACAGATTCATCAATATAGATTAGAATGATAGTTGCCAGAGGCTGGGGGGGGGGGGGGGGGGGGGGGGGGGGGGGAGGCCTAAGTGAAAAAGGTAAAGGGATTAAGAAATAGAAATTGGTAGTAACAAAATAGTCACTGAGATAAAAAAATACAAAATAGGGAATATAGTCAACAATCCTATATTAAAAAAGAGGTAATATGCAAATTGACCCTCATGCTTTCGCGTCATTACAAGATGGCCACCACAAGATGGCATGCCCGCATCATCACAAGATGGCCACCCCCACATCATCACAAGATGACTGCCCCCATATTGTCACAAGATGGCTGGCAGGGGAGGGCAGTTGGGAGAGACCAGGCCTGCAGGAGAAGGCAGTTGGGGG
>NW_005372021.1:131565-137481 GCF_000412655.1 Myotis brandtii | reverse complement strand
GGTTTGTGAGATGGATGTCCACAGGGATCGTGCCTTAACTGGCACTTAGACATCCCCTGAGGGGTCCCAGACTGGAGAGGGTGCAGGCTGGGCTGAGGGACACCCACCCCCCTCAGTGCACGAATTTCGTGTACTGGGCCTCTAGTATTATAATAACCATGTACAGTGCCAGGTGGGTACTTGAGATATTGGTTGGACTATTTTGTAAAGTATTTGATAGTCTAACCACTACGCTGTACACTTGAAACTAATACAAATTAATTTTAAATGTAAACTATTATTGAAAAATAATAAAAAGAAATATTCTTTTAAAAATAAATTTTTATTAAGACTATTATTTAAACATTCAAAGATTTATAGCTTATTGCTAATAAACTTTTCAATATATATTTCAGTCTATGACACTGAAAACAAACAAGTGGAAGAAACGATTTCATAGCTAGCCATCTGTGTAAAGGGATATAAGAGGAGGGACAGGAATGCTACATTAATGAGAAACTTCTGATTTCCCTCTCTTAACCATTGCCTCCTAAGGTCACACTTTCAAGACCAATTCTTCCTGTTGAGTCAAGCTACACAATTCTTCTTTTAGAGACTTCAGACAAGTACTAACCTTTGCAGACTCTCTAAGATAGACAGAGGTTGAGACATACTCAATTATGCACCTTGATTCTCATCTAGCCTAAAGAGTTGGCTACTTCATGTCACAGATTTCAGAGTCCCTTTGGGCTTTATTAGTCTCAACTGGCAGCCCAGCCAAAAAGATGCCTGCAGTGAAGAATTTGAGAATTCATTAATGGACTAAGCTATTTCCAGTTCGGTACATGACTACCACTCAGATCCAGCCACCCCAGGCCAAATCTTATCCACATATGTGCAGGCAAGTTTTCCTATCAAAGTCATGAAGGCTGTCTGAGCACAGTGAAGAGTAGAACTTAGCCCAAATCTGTGTTTTAATTTAATATCTATATTATAATTTTCATCTGAAATTTGCCCTAATGAGTCAGGATGTCGTTTCCAAAGATGAAATTTGAGTAAATGAGAACTGGACACAGAGATGTGCATTTATGTGTTCCAATTCGACATAAGTGAGGATTCATCCAAACCCTACCACGGTGATTGTGCTTATCACCTATCAATATTGGGCCATCAGTCCTAATAGAAAGTGTAATTAATTATATTAAAGTTCAGAATGATCATTGTCCTTTCATTTCCAGTTAGATTATTTTACCCCTGGGTCAGAAATGTGGAGCTAGAATTTGTACCAGAATCAAAGAAATTCAATTTAGTTAGTGGAAGGGAACAAAAACTTTGTAAATTTATTAAACGGAATAAGTGCATATAAAACAAACCTGGCAAATTTTTTTCATCTTTTGGATTCATATGAATATAAAATTGAAGATAATTGTCAGTAAGTTCTGTCCATATTTTTAACTAATTTAATGAGCAGCAATATTCCTTAACAGCAAATGGCTTAGATATATTGGTTTACTCCAACACCACCTAATCAATAACCCTGCGTTATAGGTAAAGACACAAAGAAAAGTAAGAAAGGACTAGAACTTTCCTGGGAAGATATGCTTTGGTAATATATCTTAAAAGCTCTATTTTTAGGTTTGAACATATTTTTTAATGCTACCATCTTTTAATCAGTTTATAAATTTTAATTATTAAATTTTACATGTATTTAAATATGGATATCAGTTTTAAAATAAATGCTATGGAAACTTACATTAATCTATGATTACACTCATTTAAGCTAAAATGATGTCCATATCGATATTGTGATACAAATTCTAAAAACCTCAGGAATAGAATATAGTTGAGGGAAAGATACGGTAAGCAAATCCACAGGAATAACAAACTACCTTTCAGGCACACTATCCCTTTCTAAGTCATTTGAGATATACTATTTTCATACTCTGGGAAAAGAAAAAAGACCAAACCACATTCATCATCTCTTGCCAGGAAATAGCTCTGCAGATTCTCTTTGCTTGTGGCTGCATCAGTTCTGCAACAGCTGGGTGTGTGGGTGGCGCACATCAGGTCTGCTGGTTTCCAAAGAGAACCCAGGGCTCCCTGAAGTGTTACAATGCCTCCTGGCTCTGTGGGGGGTCCGTGGCTCCTGTCTGTGCATTGGGATGGGGCTGCACGTGGAACAGGGGAAGCACCTGAGAACACATGCTTGGCATCTGTGGAGACCACCAGTATGTAAACCATTTATGTGACAAGACTAATTCTGAAGGGAAGGGGAGTAGACATTTCCCCCCTTCATTTCCAACAGCTGCAACCCTCCACACAGCTGCTACTCTGGGCTTGGGATAGAGGAAAAACACAAGAGAAGTGGGACACTGCAGTGGTTTGGCTGCTTAGAAGTGGGCAGCGTGTAAGGAAAGCCACCAAAAGAAGAACGTAAGTTCGCTCTCCACATGCCCTGTACTGTTCAGTGTAGGCTGCTCAGCTGCTATGCTCCCCCACCCAATACCACAAAAGCTGACTTATTGTTCACACAAAATCCTCTACAATTCAAGACACTCTCCAGGGCAACTGTCCCTCCTGTGGTGCCTCTGCAATTCAGCCTTGCAGAGTCTCTGCTCCCCCCAACTGCATCTAAAACACATTGCCCCTTGGTTGGCATGACAGAGAGAGAGCGCGAGCAGGAGGGTCCCACACCAGTCATTGGGATTATAAGTAATACATGACACTCCTGCTCAGATGTCATCGGCCCCCTCTAGTCCCCTCTACTCAATGCCTGACTTCAAAGGACATAGGATCACAGTCCCTATCTAGAAGTGAATATTGCTGAATAGTAGAACCATGTGCCCTTTTCTCTGAAGCTCTAAAGTCAAGTTCTAGTTATATGTAGCCTCAGTTTTCCAAAAGGATGCACCTACCCACTCTGTGTTGTCCAGTTGTCTCAGTTCTTGCCTCTGGATTCAAGCCTCCCCTCCAAAAACAGAGAGACAGGGGAGGGCAATACATGGAGTGTCTACCCTGTGGATTCTGAAATCTGAGAGCTGGTTCCCTAAAAGTCTGTAAAGGCTAAAGGGACGAAAATGTATCACAGACTAACAGTTTTAAGCAACTCTGTCCCCTCTCTGCCTGGATAGCAAATCATGTTTGGGTATTGACTTATGTCTCTCTGAGCTTTGCCTTCCTGCCTTTTGCTTTATGACAGACTATTCTTATTTGGCTCCTGGATAGTAGAGATTTTAGGGAAAAAAAGGAGGAAAAGAGAAAGGGAGGAAGAACATATATATTTATCCCCAAGTTACCAGTGAAGAAACTAAAACTCAGGAGGATACACAAAGTGAATTTTAGGCAGAAGCAAAAATAAGTCTTACTCAGGGGCAGTTTCCACTTATTTCAGTGGAAATGAAAACCCAAAGACAAGACCATGTTTTAGCACATGACTGGTTTCATGAATGTCAGATGTCACTTGCCTTTTGTCCCAATGGTTATTTTCATTTTTGACAAGTAGATTAGCATTGTCTAAGCAATTGCTTTAAAACCCACTGCCCCCAACCCACTGAAACTACGGTAAATGAAAGAACACAAACTGTGCTTGCCCTTATTTTAAGAGGCCGGGTGCACGACATTTGTGCACTCGGGGTGGGGGGGGGGCGTCCCTCAGCCCAGCCTGCGTCCTTTAGCAGTCTGGGAGCCCTCAGGGGATGTCTGACTGATGATCCTTAGCGCTGCTGTGGACACGGGAGAGGCTCCTGCCACTGCAGCCGTCAGCCCGGCTTGTGGCTGAGCGGAGCTCCCCCTGTGGGAGCACAGCACTGACCACCAGGGGGCAGCTCCTGCATTGAGCGTCTGCCTTCTGGTGGTCAGTGTGCATCATAGCAACCGGTTGTTCCACCATTCGTTTGATTTGCATATTACCTTTTTATTATATAGGATCCTAGGCATAGCATTTTCATGGATCCTTCAAGGCTTCTCTTCCAGCCCTCAATGCCAACTCACACTCTATGGGCACCCCACTTATCCTGCCTCACCTCCCCATGAATGGGGCATCAGTTCAAACCAGCTCACTCCCAGTGGTTTGTCTGCATCCTGAGACACACCTTGGAGGTTACAAGTAAGCATGGGAGAAAGGGTGGAAGAACTGCCTGAGGTCTGTAGGTTCATGGGCACAACGCTGAATGCTCCCTTCAGCCTAGATATTAAAAGCCAGGCTTTAGAACAGAAAATCAAAGGCTCCAATTTGCCAGGCTGCTTAGAAGAAAAATGTAAATGCCAGCAGCCCAGGCTGCCAGCAGGGCTGCTGAAAGGCATGGGGACTTGCAGAGTGAGGCAGCAGCATCATGATCTCCTGGAGACAGGGCCAAGGCAGGCCAAGAACTCTGAGAGAGGAAGGGAGGGAGCAGGAATGTGTCTCCCAACTGCTTGTTTGAGAATAAGCAGTTATTTTCCCCAAAGCCATCTGTGAGACTCACCACTTGTGCCTGAGAAAGAAAAGGGCAAGGCAGAGAAAGAGACGTGAATTACTGGAAAAAGCAGGTATCTCTTTGGGAGTTGCGAGGGCAGCAAAAAGACTGTCTACCAGTTTGTTAGTCTTGGCAGCTGCATATCTGTGAATCTGGCCTCAGACAGGGTTTGTAAGGCCATGCTTCTGGAAAACGTGGCAAGGGTTCAACCTGAAATGTGGACTGAGGATGGCTCTGGTGTGACCTAAGTCAGAGGAAACTGTGAGTTCCCAGCCTAGATCCCCCAACACACGGAGTCACTCACGTGACATCGTGACGAGTTTGGCCCTTGCTTGCAGACTGTCTTGAGTATGAAAGACTTTAGGGGAGCATATCTCAAATTAGACTAGAATCTCCCATGAGGCAGGTCCATCCAAGTTTTCTGTCTCTCTTAATTGCACCCGGAGTGGTGCAGTATGTCCTTGTTAAAAATTAAGAGGCATTTGGCCAAGCACTCTTCCCACATAACAGAGGGCATAGTGCTTACTCTCAGCTGTTTAGTATTCTGAAAGAAATGTATCTTTTCTTCATGCCTATAGGAGCTATCTTGTTTAGGAACGTCTTTCGTTGCAAGTAGCAGAAAACCTGCCTTACAGCAGTTCAAAATAAATACAGATGTATTTTTCTCACATAAGGAGATTTTGGATTTTGACAGCAGCTGGCATAGATTCAGGAGCTCAGTGATGGCAGAGCTAACATCTCCAACATTATCTTACTTTTTCCCTCATGTTTGTCTCTTTCATGGTCACATCGGCTGATGGCTGCTGATCAATGGATGAATGAATAAAGAAGCTGTGGTATACATACAGATAAAGAAAGACTATTATTCAGCCTTAAGAAGGAAAGAGACCTTGCCTTTTGCAACAAGATATAGGATGTCCCAAAAAATGTATACACACACTTCGAATAATTATAAAGGCAGTGTTTATTAAAATACATTTCATTTTCCAAACTGAGTTAACAGCTATTAAAGTGTGTATATATTTTTGGGACACCCTGTACGTAAACATAGAGGACATTAATCTACTGTAAGTGAAGTAAACCAGACACAGAAAGAAAAATACTGCATGATCTGACTTATGTGTGGAATCTACTTAGAAGCAGAGAGTAGGACCAGGGGCAGGGAAGAGGGGGGTGATATTGGTCAAAGGGTACAAAGTTGCAGTATATAAGATTAACAAGTCCAGAGCTCTAATGTACAGCATGACGATTATAGTTAACTAGAGGCCTGGTGCACAAAATTAATGCATGGGGGGGGTCCCCTCAGCCCAGCCTGCACCCTCTCCAATCCAGGACCCCTTGGAAGATGTCCGACCTCCAATTTAGGCCCAATCATGGGGATAGGGCCTAAACCAGCAGTTGGACATCCCTCTCACAATCCTGGACCACTGGCTCCTCATTGCTCACCTGCCTGCCAGCCTGGTTGCCCCTAACTGCCCCCCCC
>NW_005372021.1:94927-130755 GCF_000412655.1 Myotis brandtii | reverse complement strand
TGAGGGGCTGATGGCTGTTTGCAGGCTGGCCACGGCCCCCAGCCACCCAAACTCCCAGTGGAGGATGGCTGGAAGCAGGTATCTGGGATTTATTTAGCTTCTATAATTGAAACTTTGTTGCCGTTTTCAGGCTGGTCACAGCCCCTTCAGGGTGTGTGTGTGGGGGGTCCCGCTGGGGTGCCTGGCCATCTTGGATGAGGGGCTAATGGCTGTTTGGAGGCTGGCCACAGCCCCTTCAGGGTGGGGGGGGGTCCCACTGAGGTCCCTGGCCAGCCTGGGTGATGGGCTGATGGCTGTTTTCAGGCTGGCTATGCCCCCCAGCGACCCAAGCTCCAAGCCTCTCCTTTTTTTCTTTTTTCTTTTTTTTTCTGGGATTTATTTATCTTCTATAATTGAAACTTTGTAGCCTTGGGCTGGAAGCAGGTATCTGGGATTTATTTATCTTCTATCATTGAAACTTTGTAGCCTTGAGCAGAGCTCAGGGCCAGCCAGGGCAGGCGGGAAGCTTGGCTTCCTCCATCGCCGGGGGCAACACAAGCCTCCTGCTCACTCCAGTTCCATGGCCGCAGCCATCTTTCTGACGGACTGACGGAGTGAGGAGTGGCGGTTAATTTGCATATTACTCTTTTATTAGATAGGATGGTTGCTGCATCATTGGGCATTATGTTCATATTCAAAGTAGGAAAAAGAGAGAGGGCAGTGTCCCATGTGACCATCCCCCTTTATCAGGACAGCAGCTCCAATGGCAGCCCCATCAGAGCTCTGTGCATGTCCCACTCATCAGATTTGTCACAGGCACACCTGGCATGACAGGAACCCGGGGGGGTGGTGAGAATTTAGCTGGACACCCTGCAGCCTGAACGAAGGCAGGGTTCTAACAACTACAAAGAGGGAATGGTTTAAGGGGCAGCAATTAGCAGTTTGCACAACACTGATTAAATTGCATTGAAATGTTTTGTCTCTGTCTCCTCTCCCATCAGAGTTAATGACACTTGATAGACAGAGGCACCCAATCATCCTGGTACTCCTAGCACATGGCACACTGCCTGGCACAAAATACTTAATAAACACAACTCATCCTCACCCCTATGCAGCAGAATATCTCAAATCTAGACCTACATATAGGAGCAGAAACTTCTTCTCCCACCTAACCCCCACTGTGGCATTTTTGATTTTCCCTAAAAAGAGAGTTCCTTTCTCCTACAGACATTCATTTAGATGAGGTTTCCTCTAAAGTGCCAAAACCCATGCAGTGTCCATAACTACGGATAAGAATTATAATGAGCAGAAGAAAGCATCAACTTAAATACTCAAGGTCACCTCAAATCCTGAGGAGTTCCAGGGTTCTGTGACAGAGGAAGAATTTTGCTGTTAAATACTTGAACTAAAATCCAGGCAAATATCCTCTGTCTTCATCTTCTGATCCTTAATTCTTTGACATACTGTAAGACTCATTCAAATCAAATTATGTAGTAACAAGACCTAAGAATGTTTTGAAAAAGTTTGATTTAAAAATTCCTAGATAAACTTCATTTGCTAATTTTCTATTCTACTATCTATTTTTTTTTTCTTTGTTTCATATCTTCTTCCCCCCGCCCCCCCATAAGTTCTCTAGGACAATTCCTAAAACAACAACAACAACAACAACAAAACCTATTAGCCCTAATGTTTAGTTGGAGGCAAATTTATCCCAACAATCCTCAGGTCTGTGACTGTCTAGAGCAGCGGTTCTCAACCTGTGGGTCGCGACCCCTTTGGCGGTCGAACGACCCTTTCACAGGGGTTGCCTAAGACCATCCTGCATATCAGATATTTACATTACGATTCATAACAGTAGCAACATTACAGTTATGAAGTAGCTACGAAAATAATTTTATGGTTGGGTCACAACATGAGGAACTGTATTTAAAGGGCCAGAAGGTTGAAAACCACTGGTCTAGAGCTTAAATCTGGTGAGTCAGATGGGCTCTGACAGCAGCCCGAGCAGAGGAGTAGGGTGCAGTCTGACCGCTGTTTACTCCCACCAGGCTCAGTGCCCCCAGCATCATTACACTGAAGCCAATGAGCCGCCACTTGGTGTTTTCACAGAACTTCAGTGCCATGGACTTAAAACCAATCAGCGCATCATCTCTTTTGTCCTGATGGAACTGGATAGTATCATATATTAGAGTCCACATAATTCCAGAAAAATAAAGAGGCAGGCAAACAGATGGATCACAGGAGCCTTGACAGCAGACCATCCAAGTAAAGCTCTCTAATTAAAAGAGAACCCCAGGGCTAATTGAGGCCAGTACATAATTCTTTTCATTAGCGGGTAGGTGATGACAAGAAGAAGGAAGGCTGTTCCAAGAGCTATACTGTAGTAATTCAGACACAGAACAGTGCCAGGGTCGGCTGTCCCCTGACAAAAAAAGAAGGACTGAAAAGTTGAAATGTCTCTAGCAGCTATTGGGCAATTTGCTGTTCTTGTAAACCTTTTTATCATAGTCCCAGTCCCACATATCATTGCTAGTTACAGTCTGCTCCACGTATCAGAATAAATCCAGTGCCAAAGAGGGAAGCATGTACCAATCTGGAAATCAACCTAGTTCGGCTGTCAAACCAGTGCTCCAGGTACATGGCAGATACAGCAGCTGGGTTCCAGCGGGCTTGTCCAACTGCATGAGATGCAGGTATGGCTGCAGAGGGAGGGCTGGGGCGGAGTCCAGGACTCCTGTGGCCCACAGGCTGTGCCTAGGCCAGTGCAGCCCCAGCCCCACTGAGAGTGGCCAGTCCCTCATGCTGGGTACACCAGCTACACTAGCCATCCCCACAGCCACGCCTAGAAACTTATTTTTTCTTAAAAAATAATAATAATAATTAAATTTATTAGGGTGACATTGGTTAAAGCTAAACAAGTTTCAAGTGAACAATTCTATAATACTGTGTATTGCCCATTGTGTGTTCACCACTCGAAGTCAAGTCTCCTTCTGTCATCATATATTTGACCCAATTCTACCTCCCAACACCCCCTTTCTGACTCTTCTTTCATTCAGCAGCTATTAGGCTAAACATGAAGACTAGCTGAGGTATGTGTATGTGGCTTTGGAGCACTGGATGAAGCATGATATGAATTTCTATAAACTCAGATGAAAAATTGGGAACAAAGAAGAAATGGCTAGATTTGGGCTTAGGGCTTCATGTTGCCCACAATGGTCTACAAATGACTGTAGTCCCCTGGCCACCACCTCTTTCTCTCATTGATTAATGAAGTTCTGTGCCAACAGCTTGGAGCCAGGTACACTTCAGTGGGGAAATGTGATATTTCAATCCTGACTTACCTAAAAGCCAACATTATACAGCCTATGACCTGTGGATGTGTCCAAATGGTATCGGTTGCATTGCTCATGGCAAGTACAATACAGATGAGGTTCTTCATCAAGAAATCAGAATCTAATTCAATAAAACTTACTCATGCAATTCAAAAACAGTCTTCTCTGAAGATTTCATGATGCCCAGGGCTGTAAGACAAGCCCATCCAAGTAGTGTTCATGGCATGTGCACTCTCCTAAAACATTTTCTCCTGAGAACATGTACAAAAATAAGGGTAGAGTTGGACGCAGTGAAAAACCTCAGATAAGTCACAGTAAACCAAAACTGGCTTTTAAGGATCTTGAGCTCAGCAGCAAGATATACACTGAAGGCCTATAATCCTTGGATGGAACAAGGGATTTCTCCTTTATACTTGAAAAAAAAAAAACTATTCTGCGCTATTCAGGCGCAAACAGAGACTGTGCATTTTGGCAGGGAGCACTGATTTGGGATTTAAAGCCAAAACTATAAGTTCAAAAATGGGAAAAAAGATGAACTAGGAGTTGTTAGAAATAGAATCATTGTATTCTTCATATTTTACCCAAAATAACAATTACACATTTCAACAGTGATTTTTTTTTATATCAAATGGATTACCCAGGAACTTCTCATTCTGGCTTACTAATAACAAAGATGCCATTATTTAAATAAGAGGACAGAGTTTACAATTGGATAAACACTGAAAAAGAAGAAAAGAAAACCCCATTGCACTGGGCTGAGTCTCTCGTGTGTTACATGTCACCTGCAGTTCCAGGGCCTTTAGCCCAAGTCGATGTGGGCACACAAACCTGGGGCTGTGCCCACACCTCCAGGGCAATGGCACCTATTCCTCCACTTTGCTGTGGTCTACAGATGTCTCTCAATCAACTCTACACCAGAGGTACATCCTGAAGTGGACCATGTGGGGAAAGAAGAATATTAACTTGTCAGAATCTATGAAATCTGGACCTCTTGGCTATGGCCAGGGAATAGCAGGATTGTTGCCTGGGAGGGGAAAGCCCTCCTTTGAACTCTACTACTGATTGCAAGTTATAGAATCAACATCCTGCCTGGCCAGTGTGGATCAATGGTTGAGCATCTACCTATGAACCATGAGGTTAAGGTTTGATTCTCTGTGAGGGCACTGGGCTCAATCCCCAATAGGATTCTCTCATCTCTCATCATTGATGTTTCTATCTCTCTCTCCCTCTCCCTTCTTTTCTGAAATTAAAAAATATATGTACTTTAAAAAAAAAAAAAAGATAAAATCAACATCCCATAGAAGAAACAAAACGACTGGCATTTCAGCATCTGCACCTGCTTGGGCTACTAAAGAGCACATGTATTATTCCAGAAAACATGGCGAGTTGTGGGAATAGAGGACAAATGTTGCCCCACAATGCCTGGAGGTGAAGAACTTCCAGACTACCATAAGAATCTCAGTTCTGATGAGACTACTACAAATGCAATGACAGAAGGTATTGTGGCACTGCAGAAGCTACAGAGAATCTATGGGGAAAAACGAACTTCTTAATTCTTTTGGGTTTTTTGATGGGAAAGTGTTTTTATCACGATCGTTAAATGAGAACATTAGGAAGAATAATTGAAGACAGTTTTGTATTGATACATATAACAGAGTAACATTCTTGTTTATAGTAAACTTGTTTTCCCTTATCCATTTGTTGTTTTCAAATCAAGGGCTAAATTCACCTCTCTCCTGAACATGAGGGGAGATAGAGAAGAAAAACAATTGATAATTATAATAAAATACATACTATGACATATTTTCATACAGTAAAACCTATCACAAATAAAAGATGAAGGCAAATCAAAATATTATAAAAATCTATAATCTACAACCTTCAGACAACACACTCTATACCTAACCTTGGGTGCACTAAATATCCCATTCCTACATCCCTTCCTCTGACAATGCTGGCCAATACAATCAGAGGAACTAAAAAGTTAGAAATAGAAACTTCCCATGCCCTGAAAGCTGAGAAAAGAAAACTGTGATATGTACTTCACAGGTCAGATTTCTTTTCTCTAACTTGAATACAATTTGGTCATAATAACTAGCATGTCTGTAGCTCCTACTGCATACAAGGAGCTTTTATCTATGTGATCTCCATGAAACTATGTCATTCCACTCCGAGCAGCTTCTAGAAATGGGAAAATGTATGTTCTGCTATATTAAATAAGGCTCTTCTTTATTGATAGGTTAGTAAAAGCCTGTGTCACAGGCCTGGAGTACCAGAAGCAGACCCTGAGATACACTCACAGGGTTTTATTTCTTTAGGACAGGGTTTAGGTTAAAATGTAAATCCCTGGGATTAGGTAATACTTTAATTGTAGTTAGAATCATTTACACTTCAGTGTGAATAAAAGTTGCCAGAGCAGGGAAGTGAAGGGATTAAAAAATAAAATAAAATAAATGCAGAGCTTTTCGCTTTTTTTGTTTGTTTGTTAATCCTCACCCAAGGATATTTTTTCCATTGATTTTTAGAGAGAGTGTAAGCAAGGGAGGGTGGAAGAAGCAAATATCAGTGTGAGAGAGACACATGGACTGGTTGCCTCCCACAACTCCAACCGGAACCAGGAATCAACTCAGGTTCATGCCCTTGCACAGGAACTGAACCTGTGACCTTTCCGTGCCTGGGCCAATGCTCTAACCACTGAGAACACTGGCCATGGCCGAACAGAACTTTTTGAAGGCACATGTCACCTCTTCACTGACTTGCCTTAGGCTGGCCTTGACTGCAGCCGGGTGGTCTTTCCCTGCATTCACCCGTGGGCAGCAGGTCTCAACCCCTCTCAGATGTAGGATCTCTAACACACTGCAACCTTCAATAGTTCTTTCAATAAGCACGATGCATAGGTTAGGCTGCTGTTGCCTCCTCCTCAGTCTGGGGAATCACTGAACATCATTAGATTCAGGAGAATGACTTAGTAAACCATAATGTCAGAGAATGCTGACCACAGCTGCATGGCCTGGTCACAACTCCACAAGTCCTCAGTTATGAGTCATGATGGGAGTAAGTCACAAACTTAACAAGTTCTACAATGATCTGGAGCCTGTGAATTGTGAGATGGGAGTTTGTCACCAATTAGCTGTGTAACTAAGGCTTTGGTTTAATAAATGTTTTTTAAAAAGAGGCAAGAGATATTGAGATATGCATAATCAAATCAAAGTGGGAAATTCTGCTTTAGAACAAAATAATTTTTTTTTTCATTTTAGGGATCTTCAGGGACTAATGATGTTAATAAGATGCACTGTCACTCTCCAGGAAGAGAAATAGAGTTCCCTGTTTCCCATACTTATTTTATCTTCGAACCCTGTTTTCAAATCTCATTTTTCAGAACTAGTATTCTACTGAACTTAGGAATTTCAAGACTAAAAGACTTCCAAAGCCTTTTAAAAATCATATTTATTTTAATTTTTTAATTCTTTATTGTTGAAAGTATTACATCTCCTTTTTTCCCCCACTGATCTCTCCCCAGCTGCTCCCACCCCCCAGCACAGGCCCTCACCCCCCTATTGTCAGTGTCTATTGGTCATGCTCATATGCATGCATAAAAGTCCTTTGGTTGATCTCTTATCCCACCCTGCCCTCTCCCCTGACTTCCCTCTGAGATTTGATGGTCTTTTTGATGCTTCTATGTCTCTGAACCTATTTTTGTTCATCAGTTTATGTTGTTTATTATATTCCACAAATGAGTGAGATCATATGATATTTGTCTTTCTCCTACTGGCTTATTTTGCCCAGGTTTCTTCTCCAGGGAGGGCCCAGCTCACACCAATTTTTTATTTTTTGAGGAAACTCCATACTATTTCCACAGTGGCAGCACCAGTCTGCATTCTCACCAGCAGTGTACTTGGGTCCCTTTTCCTCCACATCCTCGCCAGCACTTGTCATTTGTTGATTTGTTGATGATAGCCATTCTGACAGGTGTGAGATAGTACCTCATTGTCATTTTGATTTGCATCTCTCAGATGACTAGTGACTTTGAGCATGTTTGCATATGTCTCTTGGCCTTCTGTATTGTCCACTTTCCAAAAGTGTCTATTTAGGTCCTTTGCCCATTTTTTTATTGGATGGCTTATCTTCCTTTTTTTTTAATATGAGTTTCCTATAAATTTTGGATATTTAACCTTTATTGGAAGTAACATTGGCAAATATGTTTTCCCATGCAGTAGACTCTCTTGTCCAAAGCCTTTCCAAGCAGTAATATTCTGAAATTTTACCCTAGGAGTCTCTTTTTCTTTCCTCTAATCCACATAAGGACCTCCACTTAAGATTCTACACATCCAAGCTCTTTGAAAATTTCAAAATACCAAATAATTGTTATAATAACTCAGGGCCAGGCCTGGGGGAGATGGAGCACATCCTTCTGTCATCACACTTTCTTTCAAGAAACCCTGAGAGGCTGGAGAACAGACAGTTTCTGCTAGAAAATCTCTGGGCAGGCTGACCTTTGAGCCTGTTATATACATGTACTTGATGACACACTTAGAAAATAAATTCTAGAATTCTGGCACCATTGTGTTTAAGAAAAGAATAAAATCCTTTGTTTTGTGTTGATGGTGTTGTAACTAATTAAGGGGGAAATTAGCTGCCAGTTTACATGAAAAGACAAGGCCTGATTCCACTGACATCTTTGCTGATGGTCTGCTGCCTGTGTGGTGTTCAGCTCAGCCTCTGCTGACTGGGAATCATTAGCTAAGGGTTACAAATATGTAACCAATGCTTTTTCCAGATACTGCGCTGCAAACCGAGTACCACGGTGTCTGTCCCCTGCCTCGAAGGCCTGGGTCTGAGCCACTCATGATGCTCTCCCCAGCTCAGCCCAGAGCCTGGGATTTTCATTATATGGATGTCTTCATATCCAACCAAGTGTTACTGCACTAGCAATGTTCCTTTCATCGTGGGGAGGCGGAAAGGGAGATGAATATGCTAATAAACAGCTACCTCTTAATTTCTTAATTTTAATATTCAATAGACAATTTCTTGTTCTACTTTTGTTTTCCTGAGGCTAAATTGATAAGTGGCTTTGGGAATTGGATAGATATTGCAAAAGCTTGTTCTCTTAATGGGCATTTGTCACGTTCTGTGATTTGAGAGGCTTATCATAGCAATATTAACCAGAAAAGCCTCAGAACTATTGATGCCTTGTGGGGCCCAGGATAATGGAATGTCACTGCAGACATCAAAGGCCTGAATGAACACAAAGAGCCACTCTCAGCCCAAGAGCACGGTCTGATTTTCACTGCGCCGGTACAAGGCTATGGGCAGGCTCAAAGCCAGGCTGAGCAAGGGAGCCTCCCACCATGTGGGACACCCTCCCTGGAATCTCCACTTTGCCCTGAGAGACTCTCCTTTAGGTCAGAGAGCAGTAGCAGACTCACTGTCCCTAGACCAGTGATGGCGAACCTTTTGAGCTCAACGTGTCAGCATTTTGAAAAACCCTAACTTAACTCTGGTGCCGTGTCACATATAGAAATTTTTTGATATTTGCAATCATAGTAAAACAAAGACTTATATTTTTGATATTTATTTTATATATTTAAATGCCATTTAACAAAGAAAAATCAACCAAAAAAATGAGTTCGAGTGTCACCTCTGACACACGTGTCATAGGTTCGCCATCACTGCCCTAGACGGCTGCTGTTAAAATCTACAACTATTCCTTACCTCACCTTTACCTATCAGATTAAACCATTTCCTTGAAAGAATTGAGAAAATGAGTCCATGTCTAAGGAACATGATTGTGGAGAGTGCAATGGGGTCTTGACAGGACCCAGGCGGCAGAGAATGGCAGGGACAAGGGCTGCTTGGGGACATTAGTATTCCACAAGATATGGCCAACCAGAGCGGAAGGGTGGGGAAGGTCGTTATCGCTGTCCCCAGGAAGATCATCTGATATGACCTGGGAACCCCAACACCTGGGGGCCTTCCTGTAAGCCCACAAGGGGGCGGAACCATATCTGCAAGACAAAGACCCCATAGATTATAAAAAGCAAAGCCTCTGTATGTTACTCTCTCTCTGATTTGGAAATTACTTCCCAGAGTCCACTAGTCACTAGTGTTAATAAATGGGTCCCTCCCTTTCTCTAGGAAGCGTGCTTGGTTTTTCTTGCTCTTCTGTAACAAAGAACGAATTTTAAAGGGAGCTTGGAGGAATAATGGAAGAGTGACGGTGACCAGCCAGCTTCCCAAACAGCTGACAGGAGTTCCCCAGAGAAATGTGCATGCTGTCCCGCAAACCCTGCCCAGGCCTTCATATAGGCTCTCATGGGAGCTTTTTCTAGGCAAATGAGAAGTTATCCACACTCTCAAAGAAGGAAAAGAAAGAAAACAGTGAACTTAAATCACTTCAGCTATGTAATACGTCCATGTATCCTGGAGACAACTACAGCAAGATTGTAGAGTGACACGTTAGGACACAAAACAAGTCTCAATAAATTTAAGAAGACTGAAATCATATCAAACATCTTCTCCCACCATAATGCTATGAAACTTGAAATCAATTGCAAAATAAAACTGAAATACATGTTTTCTCAGCAACCAGAGGTCCCATACACTAGAGCTTCAGTCAGTTCAATTCAAGTGGAAATTCAGGCCCCAGCTATGGTGACTTAGGTTGTCCCAAAAAAGAGAGGAAAGGGCATATGAACAGGACCAACCTTCTGCATTTAGCTAAGAGAGAGGAAGGAAAAATAAACTGAGCTCAGTAGCCTTGTTTTCTTCCTGTTGAAGCTACCTTCTCAAATATTGCCCACTTACTAGTACACTCAGTAGTGAGAACTCCAAACCTTGGTGGTTCTGAAGTATTGCCACAAACTTTGTTCTTGAAAAGCCAAGAGTAGCAAAAAACCTAACTACAAGTTTTCTTTTTCTTTCTTTTATTTATTTTTTTTTAATTTTTTTTTTTCTTTGAGGGAACCTTGAACTCCCTTCACAGGAAATGTCTATGGGCAAACAAGGTAAAGTAGACTTGAGGATAGGTGTTAAAAAAAATCAGATTTCCCTACATCCAGGATATTCCACTTGAACTGCAGTGAAATTTCAATAAATAAACACATGAAATAAAATAAGTCTTTTTTTTCTTGGACTGACAGATACTTTGAAAGAACCCAAATGCATGACCTTAGGGGGAAACCCAAGAGCTACTTAAATAAGCCTCATTTTGCCCGGCTAGTGTTGCCCCATGATTGAGCATTGACCTATGAACCAGGAGGTCATGGTTTGATTCCCTGTCAGGACACATGCCCAAGTTGCAGCCTTGATCACCAATAGGAGGTGGGCAAGAGGCAGCCAATCAGTGATTCTCTCTCATCATGGATGTTTCTATTTCTCTCCCTCTCCCATCCTCTCTGAAATCAATAAAAATATATTTTAAAAAATAAGCCTCATTTTAATGAACCACAGCATAGCTGATTGCTGATGCCCCCTCAGAACTACATGTTTATACTCCTGTCTGCTAGTAGAATAGGTGGCCGGCTCTTGTTTTGCTTTATCCAAGTGGAATGCACTTCTCTAGGAGCACCGTGTATCTCAGATCTGGGTCTGGATTGCACCCAAGGAATGTACGACCAGAGAGTGCCTGAAGTTACTAGATAATGGCCAACAGGCAATGAAGCTTTTGATTCTGTAAAATAAAGAATTACACTAGATGATCTCTAAAAGTCTTCCAGCTTGAGCATTCTGTGATTCTATGATTCTACCCCACATTCCATATTCATCAACAAACAAGGAAAATCTGACCTCGACTGGTGGTTTTTGAAACTTCACAAGTCCATAAAGCAGCAACAAAATGTGATCATAATAGACATATCTAATTTGTGTGTGTTTCACCATTGCTGAGACCTTCCCAAATGCCAAACTGGGGCTAGGGTTCAAGAGCCTTTGGAAGAAATCACAGGCAGGTTTTGGCTATTGAGTTTGTGCTGTATTAACCTATGAGAAAAACAGTAAAGATTCTGAGACATTTTTAACACGTGACTATAATCCTGAGGGCTACAATCAGATCTACACAGGAAAACTCTCTGAAGAGAGAAGTCCTTGAGTGAAGAGCTTGGAAAGAGAACTCAGAATGATCATTCTGGAAGTTTCATCCAGCTCTTATTAGTGATATTTTTGGCTAAGGCTTGCCATATGTTAGGAAAATGAAAGAAGCTTATTTTTTCAAAAATAAGATGTATTTGGATAATAAAAACAGAGATGCTATACACCTACTTTTTAAATTAAGTTTTAATTTACATCTAGAAGGTTCACCCTTTGCAGTGGACAGTTCTGTGAGTTGACAAACATATTTAATCATGGGTAACTATTGCCACAATCAAGTTACAGAATAGTTCCATCATCTAAAACAGTTTTCCCAAGCCCCTTTTTAGTCAATCCTTCCTTCCTTGGCCAGCCACTGGCAATCACCTATCTTCTCTCTCTTTATGATTTTTGCCTTTGAAAGAATTTCATCTGCATGGAATTCCATAGTAGTCAACCTTTTGAGCCTGGTTTCTCTTACTAGCACAATACATCTGAGATTCACCATGTTTTTACATCCTATATAATAAAAGGGTAATATGCAAATTGACCCTAACAGTAGAACAACTGGGAATGACTGGTCACTATGACACACACTGACCACCAGGGGGCAGACGCTCAATGCAGGAGCTGCCCCCTGGTGGTCAGTGTGCTCCCACAGGGGGAGCTCTGTTCAGCCACAAGTCAGGCTGACGGCTGCCAGCAGAGCGGTGGTGGCGGGAGACTCTCCGGCCTCCTCAGCAGTGCTAAGGATGTCCGACTGCAGCTTAGGCCTGCTCCCTGCTGGCAAGTGGACATCCCCCGAGGGCTCCCAGGCTTCAAGAGGGATGTCTGACTGTCAGCTTAGGCCCGAACCCCTGGGGAGCGGGCTTAAGCCAGCAGGTGGAAATTCCCCGAGGGTCAGCTTAGGCCTGCTCCCCACTGGCAAGTGGACATCCCCCGAGGGCTCCCAGGCTGCCATAGGGATGTCTGCCAGCTTAGGCCCGATCCCCCAGGGAGCGGGCCTAAGCCAGCAGGTGGACATTCCCCGAGGGGTCCCAGACTGCGAGAGGGCAGAGGCTGGGCTGAGGAATCCGCCCCCCCGCCCCCGCCCGAGTGCACAAATTTTTGTGCACTGGGCCTCTAGTATATCAATATTTAGTTCTTTTTCATTGCTGTGTTGTATTCCATTGTATGGTTAGATCACAGTTGAGAGCCATTTAGGTTGTTTCCAGTTATTGGCAATTAAAAAAAAATACTATTGCCATAACCAGTTTGGCTCAGTGGATAGAGCGTCAGCCTGAAGACTGAAGGGTCCCAGGTTTGATTCCGGTCAAGGGCATGTACCTTGGTTGCAGGCACATCCCCAGTGGGAGGTGTGCAGGAGGCGGCTGATCGATGTTTCTCTCTCATTGATGTTTATAACTCTCTATCCCTCTCCCTTCCTCTCTGTAAAAAAATCAATAAAATATATTTTTTAAAAAACACTATTAATAACCTGATACATTTTTGTGTAGATAGATGTATGTTTTCTTTTCTCTAGAATAAGCACTTAGGGAGTGCTAGGTTTGTATGTTAAGTGTATGTTTAACTTCATAAGAAACTGCTAAACTGTCTTCCCAAGTGGCTGAACCACTTGGCATTTCTATCAGAATGTACTAGAATTCAAGTTTCTCTACTTTCTTGCCCACACTTGGGATGACCAATTTTTCCTAATAAATGTGCGGTGATATCTAATGTGGTTTTAATTTGCATTTCTCTGATGACTAATGATGTTGAACATCATTTCATATGCTTAGTTGCCATCCATAGATTTCTTTGAAGTGCCTATTCAGATCTTTTGCCCATTTTTATTGGTTTATTTTTTTATTATCGCCTTTTCAGTGTTCTTTTTTTGTTTTGAATATAAGTATTTTATCAGATATATGATTTGAATATAGTTTCTTCCACCTTGTCTTTTCATTCTCCTAACAGAGATTTTTGAAGAGCCATAGGCCTACTTTAGAAGCCCACAGTACAGGGTTGATAGATAAGGGAGAGATAATAAAAGTCCAAAATTATTATTTGATCTCCATCATTTTGTTGAGAATGTTCAACAGAATAAAAATTGGACTATAAACACTAGCAAGAGAAGATTTCAACCTAAATATGTGAATAAATTTTCATAGAATATCTTATTGTCCAAATAAGAACATACCATCCTGTCAGAGGGAGTCTCATCTCCTGTGGCTAAGATAAATGCAAGCGCCAGGTGATCCAGTGAGGAAATCAGCGACTAGTAGATGAGCTAGAGAGTTACAGACCCACCAAATACCTAGTTCCAACACAGAGGAGGAGATGAAAAGAGCATACACCAAAAGACTGTAAACTACACATCAATGCCAACAGGACTCCAGAATAGGAAAATATTGTGAGGAGACAGACAGTTAACATTTTCTACTAGGAGCTAACATGGTTTTGTTAATAGTTCACATGATATTAACCTACTTTTCCTGTTATGGCAGAGCAAGACAATGTAGTGACTACAGAACATGTGATGTCTGTACTTTGCAGTCTCTCTAAATAGCTTAGTTGATAATAAGAAAAGGAAGGAGGGATGAAAGAATTATTTAGGTAGTTGCATTTGTAATTTTTGAAGAAATACATGCAATAGGTGTTTATCCATGGGTCAGCAGCAACCTAGAGAGAGACTGCCTTGATTCTCTCATATCAAATAATTTTATTAATAATTCATATAAAAATATGAAAGATAGGTATGCTAAATGTGAATGTCCCCACGTCCCGCGTGGTTCAGGGTTTGGGCTCTGGAAGAGGGGCCACATGCAAATGACAGAGACAAGACAAGAAATAATTTGGAAATTGGGGGGCCAGGTGGGAGCCCATCCCAAGAGGAAGGACTGCACTTGTGCTCAGGCCTTGCCATCCTTTTATTCAGTTTGGGAGATGCCTATAGCCCTTAGGCAGGCAAGTTCCAGTAACAGACAGACTATCTTATCAGTAAGGATTTACATGACTATCTGGTGGGGAAGTTGCTTCAGCTACCATTGTCTGGACCAGGGGTCCTCAAACTTTTTAAACAGGGGGCCAGTTCACTGTCCCTCAGACCGTTGGAGGGCTGGACTATAGTTTAAAAAAAAACTATGAACAAATTCCTATGCACACTGCACATATCTTATTTTGAAGTAAAAAAACAAAACGGGAACAAATACAATATTTGTATTTGCATGTGGCCCGCGGGCCGTAGTTTGAGGACCCCTGGCTGGACTAAACAGTGGGTGCATAGCCCTGACCTTTGCCAGGGCTCACGGGTCACCAGCATTCCGGGCTCCTTGTTCACACCTCTTTGTTAGAGAAAACACTAGGAGGTTTCTCACAGCTACATTTATAGAAAGCTTTTTAAATGACTCTAAAGTCATAAATGATTATGAAAGATTTAGGACCCAATAAAAACTAAAAACATCTTTCCAGGTCACAATGAATATAATAAGTTTTAAAGGAGATGAATTTAAAGTCTTGCACGGAAGTCCAAAAAACAGTTTGAGTTCTGAGTAGTAAAAAATACAGCACAAAGAGGTGAGAACATGACTTATGGTTTAAGTCAACAGTAGGCCTGATGGGAATCGGCTATGCCCTCCATCTTGCTCCAGGGTAAGTGCTCCATCTTACCTTGGCCATGTGCTTGGCAAGGAGCTTCTTCTTGGAAGTCTAAGCCTCTGCTAGCCACACCCAGGAACAAGACACTGACTTGCGCCTGGCCAATCGGCAAGGCCACAGCCCTTTCTCCTCCCCTTACTCCAACCCCCTATAAAACCCCTCTCCACACAGAGTTCTCTCTCTCTCTGCTTCCTGTCGCTGCGTCGGCAAGGTGGGGGAGCCGAGCTAGCTCGAATAAAGACTCTTATGCTATTGCATCGGACTGGCTCCCTGATGTTGGTTTCTTGGGAATCCTGAAATCTGGGCATAACACTGAGTAGTAAAAAATACAGCACAAAGAGGTGAGAACATGACTTATGGTTTAAGTCAACAGTAGGCCTGATGGGAATCAACAATGAAGTATGATGTCCAGAATTCCTAATATGCAATCTTGCTATATATTGATGAAAGTTTATCATTTTAGAATGAGGAAGGATGATAGTTCTTTTGGGACATACCTGGAGTTTGTGTACACTTACTCTCCAGTAAGGCTACAAAACTGGAGCAGGTTCTGAGAGCAGTAGTTAGTCATACTGTAAGCAACAGCCAAGAAAATGGGAAAGGATGGACCTATGAGGGCAGAAGAGATGACTTCAGGGGCGTATACAGTAATTGCTGGCATAAAATACTGAGAGATTTAATGTGATTGAGTTACTACCCATCTTGATCAAAATAACTCCACAGGGGTTATAACTCCAAGTTAACCCCAGAACTAAGACTGTTGTAATGTACCCCAAGAATCACACAATGACGCCTCAAGAAGTCGAATTAAAGAGTCACATTTATTGCAAATCCCGGACTATGAGGGGGCATTTCGCTGTCCAAAATCTCATAGTGCCCGCCCCAGCCTCAACACCAGACTTATATAGGCAAAGATCACAAAGGTATTGATTACATCCCAAGGTTTGGAATGAGGAACCTGGTTTGCAAAAAAGCAGTTTACAGAAGCAGAAGCAGCATGTTATCTAAATTACAGTTTTTGGGTCACTGAGTCCACAGGGACACGTTAACTGGAGCCCTCTGACCTTGGGATAATTGTGCTGTCCTTCCCAGGTAAAGGAAAATGTGCTTTCTAAGACCAGTATGACCACAACCAATGGGATATTCACATTACAATCAATAGGGTATTTAATCGAATGGGCTGATTTATATAATTCAGAAAATTAAAATAACTTTTCTATTATTTTAGCAAGTAAATAAGTACAGAAACCAAACAGCAGGGTTAGAGTTACAGTACAGTTTCTACCTGAGATGATTGCTATCATACTTCAAGACCAAGGGGAAAAAAGTCCTGGGTGGAGAAAATTTCTGGATAGCTATTCAAACATAAAATGTATTGTTTTGAAAGTTAGTAATTTTCCTTTCTTAGGAGGAGTTCAAGAATAAGCATGATTATCTCTTGGAGAGGTTATATATAAAGGAGACTTTTGAATTCAATGAGTAGATAAAATAACCATGAAGGTCTTATCTAACCTAATGAGTACTAGTATGTGTTTCAATGATCATATGGTACTTTTTTGAACTCTCACTTCACTAAAACTTGGGGGGAAAAGAAAAATGAACAAACATGTGGAATAAAATGGGACCCATGGTTTCAAAAGAATATTTGGAATGAATTTGGAAATGTTTCCAAGAAGTTTCAGTTGGACAGTTTGGGTTGTTTTTGAATTTTGTGTCAAATAAAAGATTAGATTTAAAATTTTTATGAGTTACAGAGATATTAAATTCTTTACATTGTTTCTTCCACTTGACATTCATAAGAAATCATAAACAACTGATATAAAAGTAATAAACAAACATAATTTTAAATAAAGCAAGAATTTTTCATTAGCTACAGTGAGAGTTATCTTGAGTTTTTGAAAGGGCGAGGGCTACGCCCTCCAACTTGGGGGGAAAAGAAAAATGAACAAACATGTGGAATAAAATGGGACCCATGGTTTCAAAAGAATATTTGGAATGAATTTGGAAATGTTTCCAAGAAGTTTCAGTTGGACAGTTTGGGTTGTTTTTGAATTTTGTGTCAAATAAAAGATTAGATTTAAAATTTTTATGAGTTACAGAGATATTAAATTCTTTACATTGTTTCTTCCACTTGACATTCATAAGAAATCATAAACAACTGATATAAAAGTAATAAACAAACATAATTTTAAACAAAGCAAGAATTTTTCATTAGCTACAGTGAGAGTCATCTTGAGTTTTGGTGAAATTAAAGAAGAGAAAATAAACATGTGGAAAGGGGAAAAAAAGAGTGTACTTCATAACTGGACTCAATATTGATCAACATAGTAGTAATAATTCTCCAGAATAATCAGTGGGGGATTTAAGATGAACAAGGATTTTCTTAAATGGTGTAATAGGTTGCATATAATACAAGATAATAAACTGAAATAACAGGAAATTTTATAGGGATACAGCTGAGCAATGGAAATTTGCATGGTAGCAAAACTGAAAACCATCAAAATCTTGTCAATACAATTAATCACTTGCCTTCTCTGAAAAAAGATCAGCACTAAGTACTGACAGGAAATCATCACAGAATCAATTTGCTCTGTATTCATAGAGTTCAGCTGGTTAAATGGCTAAAAACAAACAATTCAGGAGCTGAAAAGTTCACATGCTCTGGGGGTGGAAAGCAGCAGTGCCAGACACAAACATAATGAATTAAAGTAAAATTTCCCCAGACTTTCTTTATGATTCTTGGCAAAGCAATTAACACCTTTTAGCACAATAACATAACATACACATTCTCACACATACACACATATATTCTACATGCATTTATATGTGTATATAAAACTTTTTTCTGTCATTCCCTTTCCTTTACCCTCATTACTGAAATCTACACTGAGAATAAAAATGTAAAACTTGTACATTTATATGTATGCTTCAAGTAATAGGATTCATTCATGAGTTTTTAAAGTATAAATAATACCATGACTAGGGTTGTATAATTATACAAGCTCTCATTACAGCTCAACTAAATCTCCTAAAATTCCTTTGGGAGAATTTTTTTTCATTGTAATACAGTTGACCTTGAACAGCATAGGTCTACTTATATGCAGATTTTTAAAAATAAATTTAGTGGGCCCTCCATATCCCTGGGTTTTGCAGCCATAGATTCACCCAATCACAAATCAAAAACAGTATTTTCTATCCACAGTTAGGAATCTGCAGATGTGGAAGACCAACTATATACATTATTCTAAAGGACTTGAACATCCTCGAATTTTGGTATCTGCAGGAGGGTCTTAAAACCAATCCATCACAAATACCGAGGGACAAACGTAGTTAAGTTTTTGGATAGTCAAGTTATACCTGGATTTTTTTCAACTGTGCAGAATTGGCACTCCTAACCCTTATGTTGTTTAAGAATCAACTGTATCTCTACCATCCTAGTGTCTGTATATCAGAAATTTTATCATTCTTTTTGGTTAACCATAGTCTTCTTTTTATAAAATTTTCTTTAACAACCCGAGTTCCTAGAAAAGAAATAATCCAATAAGTTCTAAAAGCTAAGTGCCAATGAGTTTGTCAATCTCTTTATCACCCAGCAAGGGTACAGAAGAAGAATGGAGACACACCAGACAGATATACATCACAATGTTCAAGAAGAGAAGAAGAAACAAAGAAAGGAAGTGTAGGAGAAGGTAAAGCCATTAGAAAATATCTCTGATAAACTCCAATTTTCTTTCCCTTTCCTTTTACCCTCGTTATTTTATCAGCAGACCCTGGCTTTCATGATGATCATTCCCAAGTCATCTAGCATAATGCAGCCAATTTTACCTTAGCAATGAGCAAAATAAAATTTTAAAAAGCAATTAAAAATGGCTTGATCTCCTCTTTTCAGGTTGTCTTAAGGAGAATATTAAAGAAGCCCCTGTTGAGCAATTCATTTGTTTTTAAGAAAATCCCCCAATTTGCCTATTTATTAAAGCACCTGCGATACTATAGAAGTGACCCCATATGGCTTGTGTAAGTGTCCCACTAATCACCTCCTCCATGAAGCCTTCTCTGATTCCCCAACCTTCTCCCAGTCATCACTCTTACTGCTCTTCTAGGGCTCTGAAGCCCTTCTCTTAACACTTCCTTCACTCTAATGAATCATTCAAATTCATCATTCCAATTAGATAGCAAACTCTTTTACATTCCCAGAATCTACCCCAATATTTGGCACAATTATGTGTTTGATAACACTCTAATATCTGAATACAAATACCAAACTATTTGTTACATTGTATGTGCATATTCCTAGACTATCTACTTGGATGATGAGTTTCTGGGCGAGTATATTCTCTAATGAATCATTCAAATTCATCATTCCAATTAGATAGCAAACTCTTTTACATTCCCAGAATCTACCCCAATATTGGGAACAATTATGTGTTTGATAACACTCTAATATCTGAATACAAATACCAAACTATTTGTTACATTGTATGTGCATATTCCTAGACTATCTACTTGGATGATGAGCTTGTGGGCGAGTATATTTAACTAGAGGCTTGGTGCATAAATTTGTGCATGGGTGGGGCTCCTCGGCCTGGCCAGTGATGGGGGCCGGTCGGGGCCAGCCTGCAAGGGGGAAAGAATGCGGGAGGTTGGCCAGCTGGCCGGTGTGGGGAGAGACCACAGGAAGTTGGCTGTGGGAGCACACTGACCACCAGGGGCAGCTTCTGCATTGAGCGTATGCCCCCTGGTGGTCAGTGTGCATCATAGCTATTAGCCAGTTATCCAAACATCTGGTTGTAATGGTTGCTTAGGCTTTTATATATATAGATTATAGACTAAGGTTTTCCAGCAGCAACACTCTCCTCAAAGTATCTCCTTTGGGTTATATGGAATTATTGTTCCCTTATAACTTATAAAACTTAAAATAAGTTATCTAGATTTTAATAAATAGTAGGTAGTGATCCTACCCCACCAGGAAGATAGGTTAGATGACTGTTTGGGAATTTTCCTTCTTTACAGTACCATTTCAGAAGCACTAATAAATATTGCACCAACTGGCAATTCAAGCAGCAGTTATAATGTCTTCTTTGTCATTACTGCCTTCATTTCATTTTTGTGAAAATATCAGTGTGCTTGGGGAGGTCCCGGGGAAATGAACCAAACCTATTTAGTCAGAACAACTCAATCCTCTTTTCTTTTGAGTCCACATCCTCTTAGTCTGTGGACCAACATAGAAACCATTTCCCTCCTGCAAGGAGCCTGCCCTTGCCAAGCCAAATAGCAGGCACAAAAGCAAACGGAGCGGGGGCCCTGGCTCTACCTTTGATTGGCAATAGGCGTTTTCTTCCTCCTTCCTGCGCCTTCCACCGGATGCTCACTGACCTCCTTGTAAGTTCCAAATTTTTCTCATGGAGAGGCCAGTTGGATTTCTCTTGAAGGGTTTAAATTTCTCCACCCTACCATCTAGTCATAAAGAAATTCAGAAGTTATGAAAGTTCTGAAATCAATGGCTTCTTTTTTATAAAAGAGAATATCTTACTATGCAACCACTGACTAAAATAGCATTAACTCTAAGTGCCAGTAAATGTCAATGTTCACTTTGGGAGAGTTCTAGATATTTTAAGTACTTGTGGTAGGACTGAAATATATACACCATAACCCAGATATATCCTATACCTTTTGTCATTATCTAAAACTTACCTCATTTATTCTCTAGAACCGACTGAAATATATACACCATAACCCAGATATATCCTACACCTTTTGTCATTATCTAAAACTTACCTCATTTATTTTCTAGAACCCTTATTAAGGCAAGGTGGGGCGGGGGGGGAGCCCTTTTATTCCAAATTTTAAAATTATTTCCTTTAGGTTAATTTAGTCAACTCTAAGTTTCTCACTTCTTTAGGGGTTACACACAATCCCACTCCACCTTCCAAAGGTGGTATCTAATGACAGGGGAGGCTTACATAACCTTTGTTGCTGTTTTCTTCCCTCTCTAATAGGAGTTGATCTGGTCTTGCCCCCAGGAATCTTTCCATGATACTGGTTGAGATGAAACTGGTTCCTGGCATGGCACTAGATTAACGACTTCTGCTGATTCCTTGTCCTGATTTAGTGCCTAGGTGTCTCCTCAAGTCACCCAGAAATAATTAGATCCCTTAAAGGCCACCACCAACTTTCAGGTTACTAACCAGCACATCAGGTCTAGCCTATTAGCCTTGACATTTCAAAGTACTTACTAGTTGGCGCCATAATTTTCTAATGCATGCAGAAAGAAACAAATTCGTTATGGTGCTGGCTTCAATATTCCTTGCCTGAGAAGTAAGGAGCAAGCCCCTCTACACTGGGAGTTTCCCAAAACTACCTGAGAGTCTCTGCTTCTCACTTCCACTTCTTGGGCTTTTCCCCAAGAGAGGAAAACTAGGTCAATAGTGTCTGACTTCTTGTTTCTCTTCCCCCTACCATCCTGTTTCCATGGGGAAAAAAACAAAAAACAAAACATAGTATCCTGATAGGAGCTTTCCTTATAACAGACTCCAATATTCTATTCAATGACTTACAATAAAACCCTATGAGAAAATATGCCTAGCTTCATATTTATTTTATTTTTTAAAAATCTTTATTGTTGAAAGTATTACATAGGCCCCCTTTTTAGCCTCATTCATCTCTCCCAGCCCACTCCCGCCCCCCAGCCCAGGCCTTCACCCCCCTATTGTCTGCATCCATTGGTTATGCTTATATGCATACAAGTTCTTTGGTTGATCTCTTACCCGCCCCTGACCCCCTCCCACCCTCCTCTGCCTTCCCTCTGAGGTTTGACAGTCTGTTTGATGCTTCTATGTCTCTGGATTGATAGTAGGTTTTCAGGAAAAGATGATTTAAGAAAAAAATATATACAGTTCTATATTTTTTAAATATTGATAGACTTTTAGATATCTTCCTAAATAATTTAAGAAACAACAGAAGTTTTACATTAAACACCTTCATTTTCTACAATGTGGTCTACTCTAGAGAGTTAATAAAGAGAAATCCAACAAATAAAGGCTTGACAAATTTCAAATAAATATAAATAATTTCCCTAAAAGCATTTGGATGTGATATGTATCTTTTTGTGTTTTTTGTTTTTTATTGTTGTTGTTAATCCTCAACCAAGGATATTTTTTCCACTGATTTTTAGAGAGAGAGGAAGGGAGAGAGAGAGAGAGGGAGAGAGAGAGAAACATCAATGTGAGAGAGACACATTGATTGGTTGCCTCCCACAGGTGCCCCAACCAGGAATGAGGACGGAAACCCAGGTATGTGCCCTTGACCAGGAATCAAACTCATGATGCTTTGTGTTCTTGACAAGGAATCGAACCCATGACCCTTTGGTTCACAGACTGAAGCTCTAACCACTGAGCAACACAGCAGGGCTGAATGTGATGTTTTAAATTAAAACTTGCAATTTATGAAACCCAGTTGACATATGTAGGGCCTGCCATATGCCAGGAACTGGGAATAAAGAAGTGAATAAAGATCACAGTCCTAACCATAGTTGTTTTCATACTTGTTCTGTGATATTATTTCTTACTACAGGCCTGGTGCACGAAATTTGTGCACGGGTAGGGTTGCTAGGCCTGGCCGGCGATCAGGGCAGATCAGGTTCCCTGCCTCCTGGCCTCCCCACCTCCTCCTTCCCTTGCTTCCTCAGCACCCTGCCACCGCCGCTGGCCGCCTGCCATGTTCCACACTGCCCCCTGGTGGTCAGCACACATCATAGTGAGCCATTGAACTCCCTGTTGAACTCGCGAGGGAACAATTTGCATATTAGCCTTTTATTATTTAGGATTCCTTTTTTAGCCTATCTATCACATACACACATACACCCACACAAAGACATATTTATACCTATATCCTACACCAGTGGTCAGCAAACTCATTAGTCAACAGAGCCAACTCATTAGTCAACAGTACAACGATTGAAATTTATTTTGAGAGCCAAGTTTTTTAAACTTAAACTATATAGGTAGGTACATTGTTATTAACTTAATTAGGGTACTCCTAAGCTGGCCTTTGCTAAAAATGTCCTCAGTCTGATTGAGGTACGTTCACTGAGGTCGACCCCTTCCAACTCTCCCATCCACACGCGTCTTGTATACTTGTTTCGTCTATCTCCTTTCGTTCATCCTCTCTATATGTCCAAACCATCTCAACATACCTTTCTCAATCCTCGACACTACATCTTCTTTCACTCTACAACGTTCCCTAAAATTAACTTAATAAACTTTACTTGAAGTTTTAAGTCAACTTCACACTGTACGTGTGTGCCCGCATGTGGTATTTTGTGGAAGAGCCACACTCAAGGGGCCAAAGAACCGCATGTGGCTCATGAGCCGCGGTTTGCCGCCCACTGTCCTACACTAACAGCAAGGCAATGATAGTGCTACTGAACTCAAGATGAGACAGGCTGAGCCTCTCTTAAATGGATGGGAAGGCTCTTCAGTTTTTGGTGTGGTTTTTTGAGCCTCTTATAAGTTTAAAGTTTCTTTTCAGGCATTCCCCAAAGAGCTTTGCTTTGTGCATGTGCGGGTCAACGCCCGCCTGGGAAAGAAAAGAATTCCTGGAAAGCACAGAGCTCTGCCCTGAGCCTGCTCTGGTGGATACTAGCTCCTGAGTAGAACCTGGGAAGCAAAGAAAACTACTCTGCACCTACGTGAAGAACCCCACCCTGTATAAGCCAGGCCCCAGCAACAGTTTGGGAGCCATATTCTTTCTTCATTAGTGAGTGGCCCCTTGATGCATCTAGCTCTCTCTCTCTTTCTCCTTTCCCTCCACTTTGTTTCCAATAAACCTCTTCTTTTGCATCTGCTTCTCCTCCTCTCTTGATTTCTATTTTGGTGGGAGGACAAGAACTCCTTCGAGGGTGACAGATAGGTTCACTGCTTGGGGTGCTCTAATTAAGGAGAAGTGGTTGTTGCAAGATGTGGTTTATTTACTTGGAGCAAGTATTCATATCCAAAGCTATGTCTCTCTAAAGGGGGGCTTAGCCATTGCTTATATACACTATTTGGTCAATTACATGTGGATTTCTTCTTTGCAATTGGCTAAATTTATCTTGTTGAGTTCCTGTCAAGCTCATCCTTCTTATAGCTGCATCTGCAAAATACTATACTACATTTTCACATTTAGCAAAAATAACATTTAGAACTGCCCAGACCTTAAGACCCTTGTCCTATCTAACATTAGTACCTTGCTATTTTTTAAAATCTTATGACAAACATTGTGACAAGAGAAAGTATTGATAAGCTCATATAGACTATGAAAATGAGATCCAATAAGTTTAGATACACTGCCCAAAGTCACCCAACGTGTAAATAATAAATTGAGACTTAAACCCATCTCCCTTGGCACTGAGTCTGCTACTTCTTCCACTGCACCATTCTTCATCTTCTTGTTACCAGAATCTCTCCAAGAAATGGAAGAAAAGGAGGAGGGGGAGAAGGAAGATATAAGAAGCAAAAAACAGAGAAGGCAAAAACAATTGGAAATGGGTGACTATTGTGCTTTAATGTTGACAATGATGGAGTAACATAGGTGATGGGTTCAAAAAAGAAACTGTAAAGCTATAAAAGCATGGAAAGAAGCCCCATGGCCATAAGAATGTCTTGTGTCTTTCATGAACTTTCTATTTCATTGTTTATTATTTATTCCTTGGGAAAGCCATTAGGCAAATGAGAAACATTAAGAAATTGGTTTCCATTTATTTACTGAGCTATTTTTTCTCATGTGGAGTAATTTGAATAAACCACAAACTAATTTTCATCTATGGTGCCAAAATATCTTAGAGCATTTTAGGATACTCAATGTGGCTATTTGAAACTGTATTTATTTTTCAGGGCAATCTTATTGGAAGTAAAAATCCCAGTGTATACATATATTTGAAAGGAACACCACTCTGTTCTTACTTAGAACTTTGGGTATTGTTTTCCTCAACATAAAATAACAACAGCTGTACTTAGAAAGCATATTAAATTACTCCCCTTTTAAAGGAAAATTTACTTGGAATACTGAAAAAGGTAGGGTAGGGAGGATTAGCAACAATCCTATGAAAAAGCGTAAATTCATTTAAAGGAAGACCACATGAGGTTGTTAACTAAATGTTATAACTTCAACCAGAGTATAAATAAGACTGAATCATGGAACTTTTCTTCTGACTTCAAGTTTCCATGCCTTTATCCCCAAATCTGTGTTTATAAGTAGTTCTCCCAGGACCCCCCTCCTCCATTTCCCACCCCACAAATAGCAAAGGTAGCAGGTGTCCCTCATGGTAGCTGAGAGAAGTACTATCTGTCTGTATAGACCAAAAAAAAAAAATAGGGTGTCCCTTGTCAAGCATTGGAACCCAAGCAACCATTTGCACAGTCCCCTTGGTACCAGATTTTGCCTGAGCATAAATTTAGCATGAAGAAGATACATGAGCCAGCTTAGAGGAGTCCCAGAGTGACCCTCTTGCTCTCGGTGATCAGGAAAAGGCAAGCTCTCTGGGAAGCCAGACAACCTCTATGCTTTGTTGTGTAGACAGTAATAAAGTCAGGGACAATATCTTTAAACTGGGTTGTTCAAATTCCACTGAAGTCTGCTTTGGATTTGCGATTTCCAGGCTTGCTGTATTGTACTATGATTTACTGAGATATAAATCAGAGATACAAATACCTGACATTCCCTTCTTTAGGAGATTAAAATTATGATTCATGATTGAATGCCAACAACTCTTGCTATGTTACACAAGGTACTTTTAAAATAACAACATTTTACATTTGTATCATGTTTTATAGTGTCAGATTCATTATTCATAAGTGTGTTGTTTCTGTATGATTGTCTTGTTAAATTTCTGGAAAATGTGTCATTTCATGTTGCCAGTATTTTTATTCAATGCACATTTATTTCACCAAGCACTAATTGAGCACCTACTATCTTCCAAGCTGCTGTCACACTCTAAACATGCTTAGTAAAGTTAACCAAAGTGTTTTTCCATCACAACCTGAGACAAATGGATCTATTAGATAATAAATCTCATGTCAATCACATTAATAATCATGCTTCGCTGAATGTCATTTCCAGTAAAAGGAAGGAGGTAAAGAATGTATTTAAATCAATTAAGCTTTGGATGACTATCTAAAATTTTCCTTGGATAAGGTTCTATAAACTGAGGTAAGCTTACAAATTTTTCTGTTTAAAGCAGCTGCCCATTTCCAATCACCAAATATGTCATGAAAGAGCTCTGATGTCATGTTCAATGTAGATTAGTAAAACTGTATAACAACAAGAGAGAAATAACATTGCTTTCTTCTACACAGGGAGTATTCTTCCCTGATACTTTGGATTTGCATTAATCTGTGGACGGTTCCCACAGCCGGAAGCTATCCTTATGTGCCCTCAGCTTTTGTAACTACTTGCTGCCCACACTTCTTGTTTCACAGTCACGCCTTAAGGTCTTTCAGCCAACCCTTGCCTCCCAGTTGACCCTTTCCCTGGAAAACACCCTAGTCTCATCTTTTTCTCCCAGACACTTTACTCTTCTCCATAGACAGTATGTCCAAACAACTCCAATTTGTATTCTATGACCTTTCCAACAACCCACACACCCTTTTAAATGGATGTTTTACTCATATGATCATGATACTTTTCCTGTTTCCCTAGGATTCTATGTATTAGAGTGTTTAGAGAACAGTGCCCTGGTTTTTAAATCATAGGCTTAAGAGCTAAGATTTATTGGATGCTTGCACTGTGCCAGGTGCCATGATAGGAATCTCATTTAAGCTCCATTTTTTGAGGTCAGTATTAACCCACAATATGGATGAGGAAACATCCTTGGATAGTTAAATGACTTTTCCAAATTGCTTTCTCATGATGGGTCATAAGTAGACTTTAACTTACATCTCTAAGACTCTGTATCATTCATAGTACAGCTGGAAACCAATGCCCATACCTTGTAATTCAACAGAAGGACTTTACCTTGGAATATTTGTCACAAAGGTATTAGAAAAGCCCAAAGAGCAAATATTGGAAGGAAAAGCAACCAGAAATGTCCAACTGCTATCATTCCAAGAGCTGGTTGGACCAAGGAAGGAAGTGATGTCACCAGAGTTCAGGAGCTGAAGATACAGTAGAAGCTGGAACCCAGCAGGCTCAGACAGTGAGGACTGGGGCCACGGAAGAACAAGCTCTCTGGAAGGAGATGGAGATTCACAGGAGACAGTCACCACTTCCCTGAAGCAGAGAGAGGTGGAAGTAAGTACCTGCATTATTCCTTCCTCCCCACCTGCTATCTCCTGACAGTTCTCCCAAGTGTGACTCCTAGGGAGAAGCTAATTAGCAAACAAGTCTTGGAAATAACAAGGATAGCTTCTCTATCACACAGAGAGGGGAGCAGAGAAAAGAGGGGAGGAGGGCAGGAGAATGGATTTGAGAATAAACAGGCAACAGTCCACCTGCTTTCTAACTTCATTAAGACAAGACTATGACCCTCCATAATTTGCTTCCAGTACTGATAACTGAGTGCAGTCTATGGCTGTCACAGACAAGCCATCCATTTGTCAATTGAATAAGGCCTGTTATTCCTCCTTTCATTGCCAAGCATCTCACACGGAGACCAGAACATGGTGGGCACCCAGTGAATATTAACCTGGTTTTCTTTTTCTCTCAAATGTTGACTAAGCCAATGAAATTATCTATAGCTACGGTAGTATAAACATAAGACAAGGATCGCAAGTAACTAAATTCTAAGGAGAAAGGTCATTCTTTCCCATGATTCAAGAAAGATGAGAACAGCATAATTTTTCAATTTTGGTTTCTATGCGACATTATTTTATGAACTTTATTGCTAAATCAGTTCCATGGCTCAGATAACCAGGAGTTCCCCACACGGGCCACAAAGCAGTCTAGGTAACCCAGGGGGCCTTCAGTGAACTGACCCGCACCACCTAGCCCCAACTTCTTTCCTCCTGAAGAGCAGAAAATGCCAATACAACTTTATGCCGTCGAAAAGTCACTTGCTTCAGCCTCTTCGTTACACCAGTTGATATTATTGTTGGAATTCATTACTTCTCAAGTGTTTTCTATTTAATCTATTTTACATTCATAAGGAGTATGAAATCCAAAACCAGCACAGACTCAATTGTACTCATTATTTGATCTTAAAAGTAATTCTCTAACATATGCATGAGGGAACATTTTGGGAAAACGTCAATGGGTCTGGAGCATCAGAATGACAAAATTCAAATGCTGGATACTCACCCAAACATATTTAATCCCTTTCATTATAAAAATTACAGAAGGAATTTCATAAGAACCATCTTACTAGCAGAATTCTAGGTATTTCCTGTTCCCAAGGGCAGAGAAATACTGCAAAATCAACATTTTTTAATGACATTTCAGTACTGTCTCTCTTGGCTAAAAACAGAAAAAGTAAGAGACACATAAAAATAAAAAAGGAAAAAAATGTTAATTAAACGTTTTCAGCCATCAAATAGTTGATCTTTATTAAACCCTTAAGCCAATTTGTATTTTATCCAAATAAGTTTTCCCATCCATGGTGGCAGCATCATGAATAAATTAATATAAACACATCTGCTTCCTTTAAGTTTAATTCTTCCATGATAATTATAACAAGAAATGAATATTACCACTTCAGTGTAAAGACAGAACACCACTTGATTGAATTATTTGGCTCTTTATACATTTTAGAATAAAATTCTATCTGCTACTACTCATTTGGAATACAGTTTTAGATAAGCTCATTTGAAATGGTGGCAAATTATAATGTTTATTAAAGTCTGTGAAATGAATTCACATTGAATATGATCCTTTAGTCTAAAAGTTGAGTATCAAGTCAGCATAAACTTCAAGTCTTCTGACAGGAAAGTTAAAAATTTCTCTCAATTTCAGACCTACACCCCCAACACACACACACACACACACACACACACACACACACAACCACACATACACATGTAAACTCATTTTTCTCCAAAGTATTACCCAGAAAGCTAATATAAGAAGAGTGGACTGAACCTTGGTCTATTTGCTCTCAAATCCATATTCCTCTCTTGCCCCCTAGGTCTGCTCTGTAATAAGGACGTCCTGCCCCCTGCAGGCTGCATTTCCCAAGTTCTCAGCGGGCTCTGGCTTCAGCTAAGAAGAAGCAACCTGTGGGGAGATTAGAAAGCAGCAGAAAAATAAGAGTCTGGGCATTTCTACCTCTCTTTCTGTCTCAGGCTGCATTTCCCACATGGCCTTATGGCATGAAAGACCAGCTGCAGTTCTATATTCCACTGCATGACCTCAACCCCTAGGATCCCATAAAAATCATATTGCAATATATAAATGCATCAAATCAATACATTGCACACCCTAGATTTACATAGCGTTACATGTCAATTATATTTCAATTTTAAAAATACCCTTCCATTGTTACTAATATCTGGGTTGCCACTCTCTCTATTATTTGGTTTCTCAGATCTTTCGTCATATATAAAACCAATTCACCTTATTAAATTTCCATATTTTAAATACTTTAAGTGGTTTCTATTTTCCTACTTGGATACTGACTTATATAAATAGTTTAAATCAAAGCTGACATGGATTATAACCCCTGTCTTTTATTTCTCCTTATTTGGGGCTTCATAGAAACCAAAATCCTGAGAGAAAGTAAGAAGAGGAGAGAAGAGAGGAGAGAGCAGGAGGAGAGAGGGGAGGGGAGTAGAAGGGAAAACTGAGAAGGAGAAAGGAGAGGATGGAAGGGGAAGAAAGTAGAGAACTCACTTCCCATGTGGCTCCATATGATTCAGTGTTGTTCTCTGGAGAGATTACTATCTGAGTCTTTTTGTTCATCATTTACTCCGAAATGGAACCAAGTCTGGCTAATATTGGCCATGACATCCTCCATCCCCAGGACAGATTCTCTCTGCTCTTCCTATAATCAGAACAATCCAGCCCCCAACACAGACCCCTGAATGTCACTTCTCACAGCAAAGTCAGGAATAGTCCCTGGTCAGCTGATCCATCTGAACTTCTATGTCAGAAGCTTTCCCTGCTCTGCCTCCCCTCAGGGAGAAGCAGGAGCCAGGATGACCAAGAATTTCCCAGAACATCAAGGAGAAGTTCAACTGCTTAAAACTGTACCATGGTATCCTGGGAAGTACATCCTCAGGTCTGAGAAGCCTCACTTAGCACTGCCAACCCTAAGATCTCCAACATGCCTGCCAAGGGAACTGCCTGCAGAAGCTCCCCAAATTTCCTGTCTATATGGTACAAGAACACTCTCCCCAACTCTACACATCACTTTCCACCTGGGTTCCAAGGAAGCTCTGTCAGCCAGAATCTCCAAAACTTGAATAACCAGTTCTTCGGTACTCACTTGCCTAAATGGGAATAGGCAAGTCATCCTTATCTCCTCTATGCCCCCGCCCCCCTTCCCTTCTTCAACCTTACTTCACCTTCCCCCACTCCCAAATAGAAGAAAATGGCAGGAAATATAAAAAATTCCTTAGCAACTCTGAGTAATTTACAAGTGGGACAATGTTAGAAGTTATATAGGATCCAGACTCTGATCTCCATATATTTCTGAATCCTGAGAGAGATGAACATGTAAATACAAGAGGTAAATGCTGACACAGCTCTGTACAGAGTGTCCTAGGGCAACATGGAAAGGAGAAACCAGGCCAGCAGGAAGCCAGGCCAGGCCTCTAATCTCACGCCTGCTACAATAAACTTGTAGTTCAGAAAATAGCAGCAGGTCTGATAGTCACTTAAAAATCACATTTAGCCCTAGCTGGTTTGGCTCAGTGGATAGAGTGTCGGTCCACAGACCGAAGGGTCCCGGGTATAATTCTGGTCAAGATAGGTGGTACCTCAATCCCTGGCCCTGGTCGTGCAGGAGGCAACCAATCTATGTGTCTCTCTCACATCAATGTTTCTCTCTGTGTCTCTCCCCTCCCTTATGCTCTCTCTGGAAAAGAAAAAAAAAAATCAATGAAAAAATATCCTTGGATGAGGAATAACCAAAAAATAAAAATAAAATAAAAATCATCACATTTACTTTAGCCATAGAGATTAAAGAAATTCAATTACTCTTATATTTTTCTCTATTCCCTTTGGAATTTTGTTATTGTTATTATTTCTTTTCATTTTCCCCCCAAAACTAAGCTCTATGGCAAAATTCTAAGTATATTTACTTTGAACAAATGCTGCTATTGCCAAAATTTCTTGCTGTGAGAAGTACTACAAAGTAGAAGAATCTGGGAAAAGAGAAACTAATTCTAGGTTCATAATTGTTTTTGTATTTACGTTTTTTAAGACTTTCATGAAATATTCTGATTTTCTTTTCCTAATGGGTTTTTCCCACTATTTTTTAAATGAAGGAATCAATATTTATAACTAACTCCTGGTTGTATTAATTTAATACAGTAGCATGGACATCCAGGCCTTATAAAGCCAGTTGGTTCTAGTTTTTTACTTTAATTGTGAGATTTAGCACTTTGATTCAATAAATTCTTTTTTTATTATTATTCCCATTGATGCTGTAAAATTCCAATGAAGACATAATCTTTAACAAACACATAGCTAGAATGCTTTATTCCTTAGCTGCATGTCCGTTTAGCTTATGAGAAAGAATGATACTCATAATAATGTGAGGAACTTCCGGAGGGGTCTCCATGAGCCTAGATTTCCATATTAGTCCTTCTTTGGGGGAAAACAAGTCTAGGTTGCATACTTGAAATGTTTTCAATCGGCAGCCTCACATGCCAAGCTAAATCCGCTTTTTACATCCCTAGTCAAATCTCTGAGATTTATGAGGACAGTGAACTTTTTCAACTGGTCAGCCCTTTTGTGCAGTCAGAGGTCCGCATCCTAAGCTCTAAGTCAGTTCACTGGTGCCAAATTACCTGCCTGAACTGTAAACAGCTTTCTGTTGGGTGGGTTTATGTGGGCACAAACTCCCTTGGATGAGGTGTTTGAAAAATCACACCAGGGCCTACACTGGAACTCTGGGTAAGCCTGTTCTTCATATTAATACCTTTACTACTAAAATTACTATGAAAGTTCAAGGTAAATAATAAATAAAGCAGTTGCTATTATTACTTACTAGAGGCCCGGAGCATGAAATTTATGCAGGGCAGGATCCCTAGGCCTGGCCTGCGATCAGGGCCTTCTGGCGGCCAGTTAGGGACTTCCTTCATTCCACACCACCCTCTGGTGGTCAGCACACATCATAGTGAGTGATCGAACTCCTGGTCTCCCGGTCGAACTCCCAAGTGGACACTTTGCGTATTAGTCTTTTCTATATATAGATGGTATTGTATTTGAGTGGGACAACTAAAACAGAATTCTATTAGCTAATGGCATCACTGAGAAAAAGATGTAGGTGGGAACACAGAGCAAACCAGGCTTCCCCCATGTACCAGCAGAAATTCTGTACCCACGTTTTGGGAAGTCTATAGCCCTCCCTGGAAATGCAAAGGGCACACTGTTGAAATGACACACCAGGAAGGTCCTGCAGTTGAAGAAGGTGTAAATATGTAACTGTGTACCTTTTGCTTCCAGTTTGATCAAGTACAACTGCAGCTTTTCAGTCAATAAGAGAGAAAGGAGTCTTTTCCCACTTTGGAGAGGGAGCGTGTGACAGCTGGCCAGGGTGTGGAGAGAGTATGTGGTGGGAAACCCGCAGCAGCACTCACTCCAGCCTGGCCCATGGCAAACCAGGGGCCAGGCCACACAAGAACAACATTTTGGAAGGACTGACAGTTTTCATCTTGTTATTTAATCAACTTTTTTTTTTTCATTTGTTTTGGCTGATTTTTTAAGCAACCCTCCCACTTTGTCCTTGATTCTTTTTCTTCTTGATCTTAATGAGTATTTCTGTCTGTCATTATTATAGTATGTCAGTAGTTGTGGGCTATGTATAGGGACAAGGATTGTAAAGGAGGAAACGTGTGAAAGTGCTATGATGCTCTCGTGCTTTTGGCTCTTCTGACAACTATGCATATCTTCAAATAGCTTTCGGGCACATGGCTCTGAACTCAGTCTAAACCCAATAAATGCTTCTAGAGCCGTGGCTAACCTGAAGGGCCCACTCTGCCCTCCTCTCATCAACAGCATTAGATTTTTTAAAAAGGGGATTAGAATACTTTCCAGTCATCAAAGCTTCCCATGATTACAGTCCAGCATTTCTGGCATAGATGAATTAATGCAGGAATTATCCTTCAGCTCCCACATGGGTCCAGGCTGAACACTGTGTGCACAGCAGCTTACAAGTGGTAGGCAGCAGAAATGACACCTTTGAAAGAGGTGACCTTGAACCACAAACAAAACATTAAGTTATTTCCTTAGATGCAGCTTTTGAATTTTTAAATTTTAAAAATTAAGGTTTTCATCCACTCAATTAAGATTTATTGCAACTGCAGACGTTTCATTATTAATATGTAAGCAACAAAATTCACTACCTCTATCAAACCTATAGTTTTCTCCAGATGACTCTGAATCACAGAGTTTCAAATGTGTTTGGGCTTTTGGCTGCATGAACCATGGCATTGCCTGGGCCAATATCTCTGTCCTATGCTGGAGAAGGGAGGGCAATTGAGATAGAGATTTTTTTAAAAAGCCATCAAAATGCCAAGCCTGAAAATATAGAGGCCAGAGTGAAAAGTATTCAGGTGGAATATTTTTAGCTATATGGTAAAACTTGGTTCAATATGTCAGACATTTACCAGGTAGTTCATGGCTAAAAATTGTGAATAGAAGTTCAGGACCAAAGAAGTGCCTGCTTTTGTGTAATGTGAGCACCTAATATCGCACCTTAATTGCACTTAGAAAACTTGAGGCCAACTGGAGAAAGCGCTAGCTTAATCATGAGTAAAACTGAATGGTTATTTAAGGGGGAAAAAATAACAAAACTATTCCCACAGAATCAATAGCTGTAAACTTTTCACTGAACTTTCAGAAAGTCTTTCCACCGCAGATTCACCAAACATGCACGTATTTCCCTTTTTACATAAAGAATTAAGAAAAACTTCCACCTGAAATTTATGACATGGGACTCAAATCTGCCTCCCAATAGGTAAGCCCAGTTGTCTATGACCCAGTACCATCAGCATTGCCTGGGAACTAGTTAGAAATGCACATTCTAGGACCATATCCTGGACCTACTGCAATCTGTGTCACAAGTTTCACAACCACTGGTCTACAGACATAGAGTTAAATATTGCAAAGTAACCCTAGCTGGTTTTCTCTGTGGATAGCACAACAGCCTGTGGATTGAAAGATCCCAGGTTTGATTCTGGTCAAGGGCATATGCCCAGGTTGTGGCTTGATACCCAGTAGGGGACATGCAGGAGGCAGCCAATCAATTATTCTCTCTCATCGTTGATGTTTCTATCTCTCTCTTCCTCCCCCTTCCTCTCTGAAATCAATAAAAATATATTGATTTAAAAAAAGATTGTGTCCTCCCCCTTCCTCTCTGAAATCAATAAAAATGTATTGATTTTAAAAAAGATTGTCAAGTAAGGATGATTCTACCTTGATTCTCTTCTCTGAACCTGGCTACAAAGCACAAAATGAACAAAAAGAAGGAAATTTCATCTTAAATGGTAATAGCTACTATAATACTAAATCAAAAACTATCATGAATACAGTGAGATTTGGAATCAATTGAGTGTAATAGATGCATACTTTAACAGAACTCAGGCAGGGCATGGAATTCTACAAAGGAACGGGACACAGTGCTGACCTGTGATTTGTTATTTGAAACAGCAAGTTACGGAAAGTGACAGGCAATATGGGACTAAGTAAGGAATGAGTCAGACACACCATCTTTGTAACTAGTAGGTTAGCAATATATCAATGAGAGATAGATGGTGAGTTATTTTATAGTTGTTGTTTAAAACTGGCAAAGAAAAATTAATAAACATGAATTCCCAATACATTGCTCCATTGCAAGATAAACTAAATGGGTACCTCCCTGAGAGAAGAGTGCAACACTCTGTCTCCAGGCAGAAATTTTGGAAAAGAATTGAGACTGCATAAGCATAATGGAGCTATCTGTTGCCCCGGCTTAATCCTCCAGCCCTTTCTGAGACTGTCCAGCAAATAGCTAGCCTTAAAAGAATGGCCCTATTTAAAGGTAATAAAAATATCATAAAGAAACTGGCATAAAACCAACATACGTAGATACTACAAGAAAAAGAAAAGGAAAGAAAGTTAATATAAAAGAGGCACACCAAAATCACATGTAGCAATTATAGAAGAAATAGATAATTTCTTCAAATCCTTTTCAGTGATATCGAAAAAGTTAAAGAAAATTAACTGGGAAAAATATTTGGAACAAGAAAACATGGCTCAGAGAAGAAAAGAAGTCAATAGAATGATATTAAAAGTAAGCTGGATGATAGTAAAAGAATTATAAATCATTTGAAAAAAAATGAAGAGAATTGAAAATGGATATGAAAGACAAGTTCCCACATGTACATAAATAATAGCATCCAAAAAGAAAACAAATTAGAAAAATTTTAGAGTTATATTAGAGGGAAATATTCCCAAGTCATATTAATAAAGAATAAAGTTTGAATTCAGGGCAAAAAGTGTTAAATTGGTCTAAGAAGGAGATTTCATAATGATGAAGTATAGTCCTATCTAATAAAAGACAAATAGGGTAATTAACTGTACCTCTGATACGCTTCCCATTGGCTAATCAGGGCGATATGCAAATTAACTGCCAACCAAGATGGCGGCCGGCAGCCACGCAGCTGAAGTGAACATGAAGCTTGGTTGCCCCGGCGATGGAGGAAGCCA
>NW_005372021.1:76673-94695 GCF_000412655.1 Myotis brandtii | reverse complement strand
CTGAAGGGGGTGTGACCAGCTGCAAACAGCCATCAGCCCCTCACCCAGGCTGGCCAGACACCCAAGTGGGACCCCCACCCTGATCCAGGACACCCTTCAGGGCAAACCAGCCAGCCCCCACCTGTGCACCAGGCCTCTATCCTATATAGTAAAAGGGTAATATGCAAACTGACCCTAACAGCAGAAAGACTGGGAATGACTGGTCACTATGACACACACTGACCACCAGGGGGCAGGCGCTCAATGCAGGAGCTGCCCTCTGGTGGTCAGGGCGCTATCATATGGGGAGCTCTGCTCAGCCACAAGCCAGGCTGATGGCTGCCAGTACAGCGGTGGTGGTGGGAGCCTCTCCTGTCTCCTCAGCAGCGCTAAGGATGTCCGACTGCAGTTTAGGCCTGCTCCCCGCTGGCAAGTGGACATCCCCCGAGGGCTACCGGGCTGCCAGAGGGATGTCTGATTGCCATTTTAGGCCCAATCCCCCGGGGAGCAGGCCTAAGCCAGCAAGTGGTCATCCCCCAAGGGGTCCCAGACTGCGAGAGGGCACAGGCCAGGCTGAGGGACCCCCCCCCCACCGCGAGTGCACAAATTTTTGTGCACCGGGCCTCTAGTCTATAATAAAGAACTAATTGTCCTGAATCTCTAAGCACCAAATAATATTATCATCAAAATGCATAAAGTAGCCCTGGTCAGTTTTTCTCAGTGGTTGGAGCATCGGCCCACAGACTGAAGGATTGCGGGTTTGATTTTCAGTCAAGGGCATGTACCTTAGCTGCAGGTTCAATCCCTGGCCCCTGTCTGGGCTCATGAGGGAGTCAACCAATCAATGTATTTCTCCGATGTATTTCTCTCTTTCTTTCAGAACAATCTCTCTTTCTCTCTCTCTCTCTCTCTCTCTCTCTCTCTCTCTCTCTCTCTCTCTCTTTCCTCCCTCTTCCATCCCTTCCATTCTCTTTAAAAATTAACAGAAAAAATTACCTCTGTGATGATTTTAAAAAATATATAAGGCAAACATTTATTTAAATGCAGGAAGAAGTAGACAAAAATGAATAGTAAGTGTGGAGCCAGGGGCAATACAGCTAAAAGTAGAACCTAAGTGGGATATGGGGTTTAAAATTAAGTCACTAGAACATGAAGCTATATATATATATATATATATCACAATCAATGTTACTTGTGTTTCATACCCATATGAATGGGAGTGTTTAGAAGAACATGTAGGTGTAACCAATATGTGCATCTTTACCCCCAAGGCCACACTATTTACTGATTGTGGCTGTGTCTACTGGACCTGGGTGTGCGTGGGAAGAGCCAAGGAGTATACATGGGTTGTCTTCCTGCAGCTCTCAGCTGGGGGCAGATCAATAAAAGGTCTACGCCTCCCTGAGGTTGGCAGAATACCTGTTGGCTATTCTGCCACCCCCTGAAGTTCCTTGGACTTCCTCCAGAGCCTTTTGAAGAATGACTGTAGAGTGGGCCCAAGCTGGCCACATCTCACTGCCCCTGCTACATAGTATAAGCTCTGTAGTGGGGTGATTGGGTTGAGAGGACAAAGGTAGTGTGTCCTCTACTTGGGGGCAGTGTGGTCAGGCACTCCATGGGGGAAATGTGGCCCCTACTCCAGAACCACACCACTCAGTCTCTGCTAGTCTCCAACTCTAGCTCCCCAAAGAGAAACTCGCCACTGGTTCAGGTTGGGTGCAGCCAGCTGACCCCACTGCAGGAATAAGTTCAGCAGGGCAGGGCCACTGGGACTTTGGAAAATAGATCAAGACAATGTCCCATTGGGGATGGTGCTGGTTGAGCCTGTAGGTGGGGGGAAGACTAAACTCCATTCCAAAGCCTCACAGTTCAATGTCTGAGTGTCTGCCTATAATTTCTCTAGAGAAAGAGCACGCCAAAGGTCCTTGTTGGGTGCAGCTAATAGTCCTTTCTGCCAGACTCAAGCTTGGCAGTGAGGTGTCACTGGTATTTGGAGGACCAGGTTAGTGCACTCCCCAGTCTGGTGCTCTAAGAATAGCAGTGCCTGACTCTGGGAAGCTGGTACCTGAGGGCTGTGTGGGATACTGACTCAGGCCTGGGGCCTCAGCAGCTGATCTTCCAGATCTTGTTTTGGGGACAAGCCACCCAGGTCTTCTATCTATGCCTCTTTATGCTCTGAGTCGCCTTCCCTCTATTGAAGCCCCAGGGGAGTGCCCAGAGAAAGCTCCTGTGTGTTGGCCCTTTAGGAGAGCACCTGGTACTCTAGCAGACTCCCTCTTCTTCCTGGCTGACAGGGTCCCCACTGATTTTCACTGCCAGATGCTATGCAGGCTCTATTTTCTGGCCTTGGTGCTCTGGGTCTGGGTTCTGGCATGGGATTGAAGCCCCTACACTCTTCAGGGGGGGACTTTTGCAGCTGAGATATCCCTCCAGCTTCTCAGCTACGACACATGGGTTAGGGCAGTGGTCGGCAAACTGCGGCTCGCGAGCCACATGCGGCTCTTTGGCCCCTTGAGTGTGGCTCTTCCACAAAATACCGACTTCTGCGCGTGGGCCACGGAGTTTCAATCGCACTGAAATACCGACTTCTGTGCATGGGCCACGAAGTTTCAATCGCACTGTACATGCACGCCCACACGTGGTATTTTGTGGAAGAGCCACACTCAAGGGGCCAAAGAGCCGCATGTGGCTCTCGAGCCACAGTTTGCCGACCACTGGGTTAGGGGCAAGCCCTCTTCTTGTCTTTGCCCTTCTTACCAGTCTCTTTGTAGCTTCTTCTAAATGTCCTTGGATGTAAGTCTCCTGTTCAACTGTCCTTCAGTTGGTCATTCGGGTTGATTGCTCTAGAATTTAGCTGTAAGTCCAGTTTGGCACTGGAATGGGGTGCATGTAGCTCCCACCTACTCTGAAGCTATCTTGAAACCACCCATTGCTGTTACATTTTCAAGAATATATAAAAAAAGAAAGCCCACAATATCCTCTTCCCTTTTTTTGATAAGTTTCAGAGTTGAGTTAAGTGAGGGGGGATGTGGGGGGAGGATCGTGGGAACTTATTCCTTAATATCTTGGGATTTTTAGATTGGCATCTCTTTGTAATTGTATTCTGTCCTTGATCCTTGTGAAGTATTAGAGGTTCTTTAAATCTCCTCCCAGAAAGTAAATTTAAAAAATAAAATGTTGGAGCAAGAACATAAGGGTGAAACTGTTGAACATTACCAAAAGTTTGAATAGCTGTTAATTTAACTGTCTTCAAAAAGAATAAATTACAATGCAGCCCTAAAATAAAAGTTCTATAGGCAGTCAGCAGCAGTCACATGACAGGCCATGCTATTAAGGCAGTAGAAATTGCCAAATTTCAAAAAGATAATAGAACTTTTCAAGTTAAAGAGTTCAGTGGGAATACATTGATAGCAACAGAGGCCATTTCAGACAATTTCTGAAGGAAGATGCTTAATTTCCAGTGACATGTAATTCAATTTTTAAAAAATCAAGAGTTTAATCAAATAGATAATTAAAATAAAATTCTGGCATTCTTCAATACATCTCAAAATTATTCTACTTATTTTAAAGGTAAAATGGCCCAAATCACCAGCATAGTTTATTAAAAATAATGTCACATGACCTTAAACACCACTACCAAAGGTTAAGGTAAGAATCTTTAGAATAGGAATATAAAAAAATATACACATTCAACTCTGGGATACTGAAGAAAAGTGGTATGTGTATTTGCTTTTAACAATAAGATACTGTTGGTTTTAAAATTATGAGTACATTAAACATAGTATTTTCCTAGAAAGATAACATTAAATAAATATTTGCATTGAGGAAATATTTAGATGAAATATGTTCCAATGACACTAGACTGAGTTAGAAAGACTAGAAAAATACTGTGAAGTGTTGGCAATCTCAAAGAAGTGATTCATTAATTAAGGCCAGGAGAGACAGGAAAGGTTATTCATAATTTCCCAAATTTTAAATAAATTATGAAGGATGAGATGTAGATCCCCAGTCAAAGAAGAGGGAAAGGGCAGTTCAAAAGAGAGGATGATAGTTGCAAAGGCACTGAGTCATGCTTCGAGAAAAATGGGGAAAGTTTAGTTGATTTCTGACCAGAGTGTACTAGTGTATGTAAAGTAGGAGGAGATAGGTAGGAATGTGGAGTGGGATCATGATATACGTTCTGTGAAGTTTGAGGTATGCTTAAACACCCAGGTTTCTTTAATAACGAGCAACAATGCTAAACTACAGAGCCATTATGTTTTATCATAGCACATTAATGACAACGTGTTAGAGGAAACTGGAAAATAACCATAGACTATGGCAATGACTCAAACATTCTCTTTCTATTTCAGTCTCCAGAACACCAGCATGTAAGATGAGACTTGGGAATATACTTTCTGTACATCATATTAAAATATGCAGAAGCTCAGCTATGTAAGCATTAAAAACAAAACAGCCCAGGCTGGGTGGTGCAGTTGCTTGGAGCATCGTCCCGTACACCAAAAGATTGCAGGTTTTATTACCTGTCAGGACACATAACTAGGTTGCAGGTTCTATCTCTGGTCGGGGCATGTGCAGGAGGTGACTGATTGATGTTTCTCTCTTCTCTCTCTCTCTCTCTCTCTCTCTCTCTCTCTCTCTTTCCCTTCCTCTCTCTCTAAAAACAATAAACATATCCTCAGGAGAGGCTATAAAAAAAAACTATATCTTGGATGAAAACTAACAGGATAAAACTGGTATTGCTAAAGCCATGGTTGTAAAATTCTACAACTTTACAATGTTTAATGGAAGTGCATCCATGAAAAATGTAGAACACAGTATTAGAGAACCCCTGAACTCTGCAGGTCTCAGGCCTTCTGAGGTTCTGAAACCAAAAAGCATATTTGGCTTCTTTTAGAATCTGTATAGTTTCTTCAGCTGTATTCCCTCTTTCCCTACCCTATTGGTATATTTGTTCTCATCATACATCTCCTGGTTTTTGCTCATACCATTTATAACATCCTCTTCATCCAATCTACCTGTTCAAATTCTACCTATTCCTTCTCTTCCAGTTTGAGCATCACTGAGCATGTATAAGAAACAAGAGATAGGTTGGATGGTATATAGTAGTGATAATATAAAAGGAATGGGGAAAATCTATATTGAACATCTAGAACATCCCACACTGGGAAGAGTTTCAGAGAGTTCAATTTCCTGTATCAAGAACTATCAGACCCAAATGCCTGCCACTTTCTTCTTCACAGATTTCAGTCTCAGACAGCTGTGTCCTCTTTCTCTCCTAACCCATCTACTATGCTTTCACTGATTTATTAATATCCTTGTTTCCTTATTTCCCCATAATATTTTTTCTTTAAACACTACTTATCCCTTATTGAAACCAAACTTTCTCCTAGTAATCTCAATGCCCTAAAAATACATTTACAACTAAGGATTTTTTAAAAAGCATTATTGCCACCATTATTAAAGGCTCAAGTTTCTCATCTAAAGAAAGGAGACATTTTCAGTCATTTCTCTAGTCCTTATTAAATATTTGATGAGGAATTTTTGGCAGACAAAGAAATAAAAGGCATCCAAATCAGAAAGCAAGAAGTAAAACTGTCACTATTTGCAGATGAATGATTGATACTATTTTGTATGTAGAAAATCCAAACAACTCAACCAAAAAACTGTTGGAACTGCCCTAGCTGGTTTTGCTCAGTGGTTAGAGTGTCAGCCCATGGACTGAAGGGCCACAGGTTTGATTCCTGGTCAAGGGCATGTACCTTGATGCCGACTGAGGCGTGTGCAGGAGGCAACTAATCGATGTGTCTCTCTCACATCAATGTTTTCCTCTCTCTGTCTCTCCCCCTCCCTTCCACTCTCTCTAAACACTAATGGAAAAAATATCCTTGGGTGAGTGAGGATTAACAACAACAACAACACACACACACACACACACACACATTTGGGAACTAATTAATGATTTCAGTAAGTTCCATATGCTAACAATGAAACATCTGAAAAAGAAATAAAGAAAATGAGCCCATTCACAATAGCATCAGAAGCAATGAAATACCCAGGAATAAATTTAACCAAGGAAGTGAAATATCTGTACAAATAAAACTAAAAGAGTTTGAGGGGAAAAAATTGAAGACACAAACAAATGGAAAAACATCCTGTGTTCATGGTTTTGAAGAATACTGCTAAAATGTCCATACTACAAAGTAGTTTACAGATTAAATGCAATACCATAAAATAGCAATGGCATTCTTCACAGAAATAGAAAGAAACAACCCTAAAATTTGTATGGAAACATAAAAGACCCCAAATAGCCAAAGCAGTCCTGAGGAAAAAAGAACAAAGCCAAAGGTATCATACTTTTTTATTTCAAACTATACTACAAAGCTATAGTAATGAAAGTATAGTACTAGAATAAAAATAGACACACCCAATTCAATAACAAAAATGTCTGATTAAAGAAATGGGCAGAGGAAATAAATAGACATTTTTCCAAAAATAGACATTCAAATGGCCAACAGGTACATGAAAAGATTCTCAACATCATTTAATCACCAGGAAAAGGCAAATAAAAACCATGATTAAATATCATCTCATACCTTTTAGAATGGCCATTATAAAAAAGACAAGAAATATTAAGTGTTGGCGAAGGTGTGTATAAAAGAAAACCCTTGTGTTTTGTTGGTGGGAATATAAATTGGTTCAATCACTATGGAAAACAATATAGAGATTCCTCAAAAAATTAAAAATAGATCTACCATATCATCCAGCAATTCTACTTCTGGCTATACACCCAAAGGAGATGAAGAGATACATGCACTCCCATGTTTATTGCAGCATTATTCACAATAGCCAAAATATGCAAACAACCTATAAGTATCTACCAATGAATGAATGGATAAAGAAGATGTGGTATATATGTGATGGAATAGTATTCAGCTATTAGAAAGCAGGACATCTTGTCATTTGGGACAACATGGATAGATCTTGAACAAGTTTGTTAAATGAGATGTCAGACAGAGGAAGACAAATACTATATAATATCACTCATATGTAGAATCTAAAGAGCAAAACCCATAAAAGCAGAGAGTAAAATGATAGTTACCAGGGGTTAAGGCTGTAGGAGGATAGGCTAGATCAGTGATGGCGAACCTCTGACACGCGTGTCAGAGGTGACACGCGAACTCATTTTTTTGGTTGATTTTTCTTTGTTAAATGGCATTTAAATATATAAAATAAATATCAAAAATATAAGTCTTTGTTTTACTATGGTTGCAAATATCAAAAAATTTCTATATGTGACACGGCACCAGAGTTAAGTTAGGGTTTTTCAAAATGCTGACACGCCGAACTCAAAAGGTTCGCCATCACTGGGCTACATGTTTAAGGGTACAAATAAACAATGAATAGTAAATAAGTCCTAGATTTCTAATGTACAGTACATTGAATATAGACAATATGATATTACAATCATCAAATTTGCTAAGATACTTGAATTTAATCACTCCAACAACTAAAAAGAAAGAATAAGTATATAACATGATAGAGGTGATAATTATGGCAATCATATTACTATATATAAATGTATCACATTAACATGCTGTATATCTTGAATTTACATAATGTTGTATGTCAAATATATTTAAATTAAAAATTCTCCTAAATGTTACTGTAATTAATGTATTATATCCCTGATTTCTTATAGGTGATGACTCAATCACTTCTTCATGAATTCAGGAAGAGAACACTAGGTATCTAAGAGGTGAGGACACTCAAATCATGCTATTGTACTCCCCAGGCCAAGAAAATCATTAGTAGAAGTCTTTTAGACCCAATCTTTTCCCTACAGGGTAAGTTGACACACCTCAGGGACCCATTCAAATGATGAATGAGACCCCAAAATATTAAACATTAAAGATCAGCTGGTTAGGGTCAAGAGCATATTGAATATGAACTTAGGCATTTTCAATGATGAAACTGGGCCATTTGAACTTCAAAATGTGGTGAATTGGGTCTTTAAAACACAGGTGTCTGTCAGACATAATTACAAGTTCTGCTAGAAACCAGCATCTGGTCTCTAGAGAATTATTAAATCCTGTTTATTCCAGTTACATGAAAGCAAATTTCAGTGAAAATAGAAATTAGTGTTAATAAAATCAGATAATAAGTGTTTCTTTGGAGACTGGTGTGAATCATGTGAGTCTTCAGGATTTCTGCAACACATCAGCTGGTTGAGTTGTCTTGCCTGATTTTGGTCATTGTCATCGTGCCCCCTCCACTTTTCAGTCTTAGTGACTGAAAGATAGCTATGAGACATTTCCTTGTGAAAACTGGTGAAATACAGAATTTTGATGTGAATTTTATGTCAATTCTGAGTATTGTTGGGCCATGCAAAAGGTAAAGCCGATAAAAGTAAGCATTGGAATGGAAGCAAACATGAAAAGCAAAGTCTTTCCACACCTTCCATAGTCACAAGAAACGAAAACAGTTGAAATGAGAAAAATTCTCCTTGCTGACCCTTCAGAGACAAAGCAGCAGAAAATTGTGAGATTCCTTCCAGAGCCCCACTTGCAAGGAAGCCCATTTAGCAAATGGTATGAGTTGTGGGATCTGTTGTTATTGGTTTTCTTCCCTGGGAACACTGCACACTGGGGATTCAGCTGTACCACAAAACAGTCTTCAAAACCCTCAGACTTGTCAAGTGCAGACTAAGAACTACTCCTTATGGGTTTACAAAAAGCCATAACTTTGCTTTTTGGCTCACTCATTCTTGGCAATCTTGAATTGCTAGGAGAAAGCGTTTGCACCCATCAGTCAAGGCGCTCAGTGCTATGGGCCACCATTAGCTCAGCCTCATAACATCTGCTCTGTGTTTGTGTTGCATAGGGAACCTGAAGTCCTCAGAACAAAAGTGACAGGCCAGGAACTAAGCCATGGAGAGTCTTCAGGGAGATAAGCACCCAAAATACAGCCTCCACCTTACTATATACCAAAATTAGGTCAAGTTTTTCATCCTTAACAAAGGTTCTTCTAAACACCAAAAGGAAAGGAAATAGACTAAAAAAATAGACTCCAAAATAATGTACTGTAACGGAAATATAAAGAAAACTATTCCCAAATACATCTCTCTTATGGGTGGGTTTTTTTCATTATGTATAACATCTTAGCATTGCTCATATATATGTTATAGATGGCAGGAATGGCACAAAGTGTTAGACCCATGGGGTGAGACTGGACCTGGGTTAAGCAACCTCAGTATTTGGGTTCTGGCTAGGAAAGAATTCAGAGCCAAGACCTAAACTGTAAGAGAATATTTATTCGGTAAAACACAGAAGTACAAGAAGTAATTCCTAGAAGAAATGAACTTAGGAAACAAGTTCTAGAGCAGTGGTTCTCAACCTTCCTAATGCCATGACCCTTTAATACATTTTCGAATGTTGTGGTGACCTCCAACCATAAAATTATTTTCGTTGCTACTTCATAACTGTAATTTTGCTACTGTTATGAATCGTAATGTAAATATCTGATATGCAGGATGTATTTTCATTGTTACAAATTGAACATAATTAAAGCATAGTGATTAATCACAAAAACAATATGTAATTATTTATGTGTTTTCCGATGGTCTTAGGCGACCCCTGTGAAAGGGTCGTTCGACCCCCAAGGGGGTCGCGACCCACAGGTTGAGAACCACTCTTCTAGAGGAAAAGAAAGGGCCCTAATAGCTTGGGAGTGTGGAAGGTAATGGTAATGCACCTGGGGGTGTGCAGGAGGGAAAGGCCTAGGGAGAGCGTACTGGATTCTCCATCCTAAGGATTTTAAGGGTGGAGATTTTAGGGGAGGGCCCAAGGGAAGATTTAATAGAATATTCAGTAGCTTTCCAGGTATGTTCTTTCAGGGTCTAGGTCTTCATTGATTAATTGGTCAGCGCCAGAGCAGGAGTTCATTATTCAATACAGTGGTCTTGAGGGCAGCCATGGGGGCAATGGTCTGGTTTAGTTGCTTTTCTGTACCTGGAGCTAAAATACAACTGAGGCCTGGATGCTATCTCTAGGGAGGAAAGGTCAAGGGGTCCAAACCTCATGACCAGGGAGTGATATGCTAGGGGAGAAAAAGTCATCTTGGGGACAAGGTACCCTACCATTGTCCTTTGCTTGGTGCCTGGGGCTTTCCACACTGGTGACCTTCTGTACCTGGCCCATCATCCTTGATCTGCTCATGTCTAACTGCCTACCACAGATATGAGTTATCATCTCTATTTTACAGGTAAGAAAACTGAAGTATGTCACATGTCTAAGGTCCCAGAACTAAAAAATAGTAAAGCTGTGACTTGAACTCATGTGGGCTGGTCAGATTCTTAGCTATCAGATCATATTTCTTAGTGAAGCATAGAAAGTCAAAAAAGGAAATGAAAATCAGTTCAGAGGTTTAAAAACCTTCTGACTTTTATTTTTGGTAATTTCTCCCACAGGAATCTTTAAATACACAATTTATCCTCTACTCTCTATAGACAGGCACACAGAACAACTAAGAGGTGTAGAAGGCATCTGGAAGTTCTTCTTTCATAGACTCGGCATCGCTATGCCACAGCAGGCAGCGGCAACGCTCACGGTGCTTCCTAGACATGAGCATGAGAATGAAGGAGTTTCTAGGCAGCTGGAGCAACCATTCTCCTGTTGATAATGAGCTATGTGGGTTAGAATTGTCTCTCTTCTGGTTCTTTATAAATAAGATTGATGAACCACTAGCCAGGTTCACCAAGAAACAAAAAGAGGACCCAAATAAACAAAACCAGAAATGAAAGTGGTGAAGGAACAACCGACCCCACAGACATACAAAGGACTGTAAAAAAAATACTACAAACAGCTCCACTCCAACAAATTGGACAACCTTGATGAAATAGACATATTCCTAGAAAAATACAAGCTTCCAAAACTCAATCAGGAAGAATAAAAAAACCTGAATAGGCCAATAACTCTTGATGAAATTGAAACAGTAATAAAAAAAACTTCCAGCAAACACAAAAGCCCTGGAGTGGATGGCTTCACAGGGGAGTTTTACCAAACATTCAAAGAACTAAAACCAATCCTTCTCAGACTAGTCAAAAAAATTCAAGAGGAAGGCACACTTCCAAGCTCTTTCTATGAAAGAGCCATCATTACCCTAATTCCAAAACCAGATAAAGACACTACAAAGAAAGATAATTACAGGCCAATATCCTTGATGAACATATATGCTAAAATCCTCAACAAAATTCTAGCAAATCAGATCCAGCATTACATTAGAAAGAACATACACCATGATCAAGTGGGATTTATTCCAGGGATGCAAGGCTGGTATAATATCTGCAAATCAATACTAATAAATGTGATACATCACATAAACAAATAGAAAGATGAAAACTACCTGGTCATATCAATTGATGCAGCAAAGGCATTTGACAAAATCCAGCACCCTTTCCTGATAAAAATTCTCAGCAAAGTGGTAAAAGAGGGATCATACCTCAACATAATAAAAAGAAGTAAAATTGTTATTATTCACAAATGACATGATATTGTACTAGTACATAGAAAACTCTAAAGACTCCATCAAAAAACTACTAGAATTAATAAATGAATTGATGTAGAGGGCATGAACTGTGAAATCAGCTACAATTGGGTTTGAATTCTAGTTTTCCAATTTTACAACGGGATACAGCTTCAGTTTTCTGAGCTTCAAAATGATCAAAATAAAACATATTCATGACATGTTGTGCATTTAAATCATATGTTTATTATTATAATACTAGAAACCCAATGCATGAAATTCGTGCAAGAGTAAGCCTTCCTTTCCACCACTGCTGGCATCGGCTTCCTTCTGGCTCCCAGGACCCAGGCTTCTCTCACAGCCTTGGATTCATTCGGAAGGTCGTCCAGAGGATGTCTGGTCTAATTAGCATATTATGCTTTTATTACTATAGATTGTGAATTTTATACAGGTAAAATTGATAATTCATATGAATACTAGACTGGACAAAGGGTAATTCAGATAAAATGCTCATTTCTTCCTTTTTTTATAAGAATGGATGTGACTTTGAAAATTAATTTTTTCCTTGTTAAGTGGATTGTTTTAATTTTTCTATTGTGGTAATATCTGCCTTAAACAATTACTTTGACCGTTTGTTATGCTAGGCAGTGTATACAGGGGAAGTCAAACATTATCCTCATTGGGGGCCATTTAAAGTATTTTAAAAGCATACTATCTACACTAATAAAAGAGAAACATGGTAATTGGCGTACGACCGCTACCCTTCCCATTGGCTAATCAGGGAGATATGTAAATTAACTGACAGCCAAGATGGCGGCCGGCAGCCAGGCAGCTTAAAGCGAACATGAGGCTTGCTTCCTTCATTGAAGGAGAAAGCCAACGTTCCCCGCCTGCTGCTGCCAGCCTCTGAGCTGGCAGTTTGAAACTTTGTAACACTTTCAGCCGGCCGGGATCTCAGAGCTCGAGTTATACATTGTTTCGATTATAGAACCAGCAGCAGAAGCCTCAGAGCTAGAGCCAGAGCTAAAGCTGGCCCAGAATAAAAAAAAAAAAAAAGAAAAAAAAGGAGCAGTTGGGAGCTTCAGTCACCCGCAGAGCCTGAAAACAGCCCTCAGCCCCTCACCCAGACTGGCCAGGCACCCCAGTGGGGACCCCCACCCTGAAGGGTGTGTGACCAGCTGCAAACAGCCATCATCCCCTCATCCAGGCTGGCCAGGCACCCCAGTGGGGACCCCCACCCTGAAGGGTGTGTGACCAGCTGCAAACAGCCATCATCCCCTCATCCAGGCTGGCCAGGCACCCCAGTGGGGACCCCCACCCTGAAGGGTGTGTGACCAGCTGCAAACAGCCATCATCCCCTCATCCAGGCTGGCCAGGCACCCCAGTGGGGACCCCCACCCTGAAGGGTGTGTGACCAGCTGCAAACAGCCATCATCCCCTCATCCAGGCTGGCCAGGCACCCCAGTGGGGACCCCCACCCTGAAGGGTGTGTGACCAGCTGCAAACAGCCACAGACTGGTGCAGCCATTGTGGAGAACAGCATGGCATTTCCTCAAAAAATTAAAAATGGAACTTCCATTTAACCCATTAATCCTACTTGTAGGAATATATCCCAAGAAAACAGAAACACCAATCAGAAAGGATATATGCACCCCTATGTTCATATCAGCACAATTTACAATAGCTAAGATTTGGAAACAGCCTAAGTGCCCATCAGCAGATGAGTGGATTAGAAAACCGTGGTACATCTGCACAATGAAATACTATGCTTCTGTAAAAAACTAAGGAATTCTTACCATTTGCAACAGCATGGATGGAACTGGAGAGCATTATGCTAAGCAAAATAAACCAGTCAGAGAAATATAAATATCACATGACCTCACTCGTTTTTGGAATATAATGCACAACAGAAACTGATGAACAAAAATAGAATTAGAAACATAGAAACATGGAACAGACTGTCCAACCTATGAGGGAAGGTGTGGGGTGAGGGGGTAAGAGATCAACCAAAGTGCAAGCATATTGGAATATAATGCACAACAGAAACTGATGAACAAAAATAGAATCAGAGTCATAGAAACATGGAACAGACTGTCCAACCTATGAGGGAAGGTATGGGGTGAGGGGGTAAGAGATCAACCAAAGGACTTGTATGCAAGCATATGAACATAACCAATGGACACAGATAGTTGGGGGGTGAGGGCATGTGCTGGGGGGTGTGGGAGGCCAGGAGAGATCAATGGGGGAAAAAGGAGACTTATGTAATATTTTAAACAATAAAGAAAAAAATTGTCTCTCTTTGGTTCACTGCTGTATTAGTCAGGGTACTCCAGAAAAATAGAACCAGTACAAGATAGATATGTTAAAATGTCTATACGAATAAAGGGGTAACATGTTAATTAGACCAGACATCTTCCAGACGTCCTTCTGGAGAAAGCCACAGTGGTGGGGGCCGAGGCAGAGGCAGTTAGGGGCGATCAGGCAGGCAGGCAGGTGAGCAGTTAGGAGCCAGTGGTCCCGGATTGCAAGAGGATGTCCAACTGCCGGTTTAGGTCTGATCCCACAGGGGTCCCGGATTGGAGACATCTCCAGAGGGGTCCTGGATTGGAGAGGGTGCAGGCTGGGCTGAGGTTCCCCCCCACCACCACCACCAATGCATGAATTTCATGCACCGGGCCTCTAGTGTATATATACGGAGATTAATTATGAGAAATTGGCTTACACAATTACAGAAGCTGAGAAGTCTCACATTCCCCCTCCTGCAAACTGGACATCCAGAGGAGCTGAAGGTGCAAATCCCAGCCCCAGAGCAGGAGAAGACCAATAATACCCCAGCTTAAGCAAGCAGGCAGGAAGCAAAAGGGGTGAATTGCTCCTCCCTCTGCCTTTTTGTTCTGTTCAGATTCTAAACAGATTGGGTAATTCCTACCCATATTGGGAGCTGCTTTACTGAGTCTGCAGATTCAAATGCTAATCTCAAACAGAAACACCCTCACAGACACACCCAGAAATAATATTTCATCTGGGCACCCTGTGGTGCAAAGTGACACATGAAATTAACCATCACAAGTGCTGTGTCTAATACACTGCTTGACATATGGCAGACATTCAGTCACTACTTGGTGAGTGAATTCAGTCATGTGTGCATGTGTCTCATGGTTGCCAAACATGATAATCTGTGACTATATTGTGTACATATACCATTATTTTATTATGGGGAGGTTTTTAAATGATTGAGAATTCCCAGAAACCATGAATGATGCACTCGGTAAATGCTTAAATGGGAGCAGACAAGACTGTGAATACTACATTTTTTAAAGGTAGGAGGAATGTCTGCTTAAAACTAACTGAAATAAGCTTGAGATCGATTGTATATTTAATGGAAAATGGTAAAAGATAATATAGATGATATGTCTTTCAAGCATGTTTAATAAATTAGGGGCCAAAAATAAATTAGAAGCTCTCCTTATAATTTACACCTGCCAACTATTTATTAGAAAGGTTTGATTTGGTAGATATCATTTTTATAATGCCATCTTTACTGCCAACACCATTTTGAAAAATATTGTTGCTTAAATAAGGATAATGATCCCTATTGAAAACTGCACCAAAATAGTAAAAAATACATCAGTTGTATTTCATCCAGAACGAAAAGAAATTAAATTAGCCTCATCCCTGGATGTGGTATTTGGCCCAAATTGCATTTTTGCAGCAGGGTGGAGTTTGAGATCAAAAAACCAGAAATATTATGCATTTAATGAAATCCAATCTTCTGGCAACTAGGCGAAGCCCTGTTTTGTCCTATTTCTATGGAATTTTGGTCATATTCCAGATATCAAAGAATATTCTTTATTCCTACAGAACTATAACCTCAGAAAAGATGGACACCATGTCTACAATGCTTAATTTAAATGTCAATTGTGTTTTTTCATTTGCTGAAATAAAAGCACATATGAATAAACCAACAGAACACTATACATTTAAACACTCCACTTTAAAAATAAACAACATAGATGTCTTTTCTTTAAAAGAAGAAGAAGAAGAAGAAGAAGAAGAAGAAGAAGAAGAAGAAGAAGAAGAAGAAGAAGAAAAAGAAGAAAGAAAGGGGGTAAGTATTGCCTATCAAAACTAGTAATCATTGACATTTTTAGAGCTAAACGGGGACCTTAGAAATTATCTAGTTCCATCTTCTGGTGTCACCAGCAAAGGCACTGGGATACTAAAAGGTGAAATGATCTATTCATAATTTCACAGCTACTGAAGTAGAAAGCTGAGATTAAGACCCAGGTCTTCCATGCATGGTCCAGACATTTAACATTGTCTCTTGCGTCTAGCAGCAATGCTGCATTGTCCCACCCTTCAGAGACCTTGCTCAGTAGCGTATATACCTAGTCTTTAATGAGAGTTCTGGGACTGGCTTTCACTTAAAGATATAGTGCAGTGCCCTGGAAATCTGGCCCTAAGTGCCCGGGGTCTCTATGATTGTTAGCAACAGCACCTTGATAAGTGTGTTGAAGTTCAGTTTCTTTACAGTTGTATCATTCACTTGTGACACCCTGGGTCAGACACACATCATGACATGTTTATTTTTGTGCTGTTCTATAATAGAAAGATTCGTCTAAGACACTTACCTAAAGATCACTTTTCAATTAAAATCATTTCAAATTTTGCGTTATTTTTTTTCTGAGTGGCCAAATTTTCTATATATGCTCATTGTCTGAAAGGAAACCTCTGTTAACATACTCCCCTTCATATACTTTTTTCACATCCTCTTCCTTTTTTACAAAAAATAATATTCCATCTAATTTTCATGGAGCTTATCAAATCTATGGTAGGTCAGCATATAGGAGTCCCCTTCATATACTTTTTTCACATCCTCTTCCTTTTTAAAAAAAATAATATTCCATTTAATTTTCATGGGGCTTATCAAATCTATGGTAGGTCAGCACATAGGATTCAGAAAAATAAAATAATGCTGTAAAAAGGCTTGAGTTGATTTCCATGGTTCACCTCATCCTGTGATCAGAATGAACTATCTATCCCCAAGCCATCAGGGTTGATCCCTATGATGTCAGGCCACTGAGATGAACTATGTCTCCATTGATGTTACTGTCCATCTAGTTTGTAGATGCCTGTTTTTCCCAGTGTTGGCCTGATATTAGGCATGTCCAGGTCAATGTGTATCACCCCATGGGCATTCCCATTTATAAAATAGAATTGTGTCCATTTACTTGATCTCCTTCATTCTATAATAATCTGAAGATTAATTTATATTAAACAATTCACAACACATATGGGATAATAATGAGGAAAGGCTCCCAAGAGTTAGAAGTAAATCCCAATACTTTTTTCATAATTGTTCAGTTTTCAGAGCTGCCAGATGCGTCATTTGGAGATGTAAGAAACTGAGCAGCTGAGGTAATCATCAACCTAATTGCCTCAACTTTGGTTTTGTTTGAGCTCCAGGGGTCCAATTTTGGGAACTGAGGACTCAGATGATCATACCAGCCTGGTTTCTTGCATGCTTTTCCTCAACAAGTTCTTTCACGGTCACATGCATTTGATCTCCACCAAGGGGACGTAACATCTGCTTTCTCTCAAAAGCCCATGTAAATTTTGGAGATCAAGGGGAAAAAGTCTCTGAAACATGGAGCTATCAAGACCATTATTATAAATTCCTGGTTCTACCTATTGCATTTTAATAGAAATTCCAGTTTCATAAAATAAAAATTATTGGTAAGAGAGACTAGAGTGACATTTATAATTCCTTTATGAAATGTTTTATAGTTTTACACATTATAATTCAGTAATAAGAGGAAAAGAAAAAACATTGCCTATTTTCTCATAATTATTCAGACTAGCATATTTTCTTAATAGAATTCTTAGGAGAAATTACCAGTTTCTACTTTTATGAAATGACCTCGGCAATAAACTATTTTATAAAGGTGGTATTTAATTATATGATCATTTCCATATTATTGTGATTAACTACTCACAATAATAACAATTCTCCAGAATATTCTAGCAGAACCCTAAAAACTCACTTTTTTTTCCTATACTCAGATTTTCATTCACTTCAGTTATTGCTCTCAGAATTTATATCACAGAAAAATTACTGTGATTCTGGTTAATTTAGTACTTTGCTTCAAGAAATATTCCATACAGCAACAATTCTTAAAACTTTTATAACTTTGGTAATATATTTTCAAACTTCTTAACTGTTTACAAGGGGTAATTCATAAGTATAAAGTGAGCACTTACCTTAATGTGCAGAAATATCTCAAAAGAAATTGCAGTTAACTTAAGCCAACTCAAAATAGAAGCCCCATAATGCTTGATGTAGGTTTGAGGTTGAAGAAGAGGAATCATACTAATTTGGAAGAAGAGTGTATTTGGTCTCTATAATTAACTAGAGGCCCAGTGCACAAAAATTTGTGCACTCGGGGGAGTCCCTCAGCTCGGCCTGTACCCTCTCGCAGTCTGGGACCCCTCAGGGGATGTCCACCTGCTGGTTTAGGCC
>NW_005372021.1:71201-76533 GCF_000412655.1 Myotis brandtii | reverse complement strand
CTCCCCCTGTGGGAGCGTACTGACCACCAGGGGGCATCTCCTGCATTGAGTGTCTGCCCCCTGGTGGTCAGTGTGTGTCATAGTGACCAGTCATTCCCAATCGTTCTGCTGTTAGGGTCAATTTGCATATTACTCTTTTATTATATAGGAGAGAGTCCTGATACACGGGTGGGGGCTGGCTGGTTTGCCCTGAAGGGTGTCCTGGATCAGGGTGGGGGTCCTGCTGGGGTGCCTGGCCAGCCTGGGTGAGGGCCTAAGGGCCGTTTTCAGGCTAGCCACACCCCCTTCAGGGTGCGGGTCCCCACTGGGGTGCCTGGCCAGCCTGGGTGAGGGGCTGATGGCTGTTTGCAGGCTGGTCAAGCCCCCCAGTGGGGACCCTCACCCCGTGGGGGTTTGGCCAGCCTGGGTGAGGGACTGACGGCCATTTTCAGGCTGGCCATGGCCGCGGGCTGGAAGCAGGTATCTGGGATTTATTTATCTTCTATAATTGAAACTTTGTAACCTTGAGTGGAGTTCAGGGCCCACAGGGCAGGTGGGAAGCTTGGCTTCCTCCATCACCGGGGGCAACCAAGCCTCCTGCTCGCTCCAGCTCCATGGCTGCCACCATCTTTGTGACAGAGTGAGGGAGTGATGGAGTGAGAGAGTGACAGAGTGAGGGGGTGACAGTTAATTTGCATATTACTCTTTAGGATAGTAGGATAGTCTGGAATTCCTCTTATAAAGACAATTACTACTGTTTATATAATGTGCTAAGCCTTGTACTAACATGCAGTTTTGTGACAGAGTGAGGGAGTGATGGAGTGAGAGAGTGACGGAGTGAGGGGGTGACAGTTAATTTTCATATTACTCTTTTATTAGGTAGGATAGTCTGGAATTCCTCTTATAAAGACAATTACTACTGTTTATATAATGTGCTAAGCCTTGTACTAAGCCCTATACATGCAGTTTCTTCACTTAATTTTCACAGTAACTCCGTGGAATAGGTTCTTTTATCCACATTTTACTGATGATGTTCTTGCAGCTTTAAGAGGTAGGTCACACAGTAAGCAGTAGAGCCAAGAGTTGAATCCAGGCTCTCTAAATCCAAGATCAAGCTCTTAATCTCTGAGAGTAGGTGGGTAAATACGTAAAGTCAAAGGGGGAGGCACATTCTATTCTTTGATAAAACTTAATTACCAGGAGTTGGCTGCTACATGAGATCTTAGAAAACTAAATGGTCAATTTCAAATAGGCAATTTCAAAAGAAGTACACTTGCCCCTGGACATGAGAAAAGATATTGAGTCTCTACTAATCAAGAAAAATGCAGATTAAAACAGCAATGTATTATCTGTTTTTTCATCCATTACTTTTGGATACAAGAATTACAAGCATTAACAGTATCTGGTTTAGGAGAAGATGATGTTAAATGGACTTTTCTCCTAGTGCTAACTATTGTGACTGATACTGGGTAAGACATTTTTTAGAGAAAACTCAGCACTTTATAAGGATATTTGACATTTTGGATGGAAAGAACAAAACTTAAATGAGTGTGAAAAATAATATTTTTTTAATGATTACCTATTTTCAATGTATTTTCTCCATTCAAAGCCCAGGACCACCCACGTGCTCCAGGGAAAGAGCCCTGTGCCCATATCAGCATGTACCTGTGCTATGACTCTGCCTCTAACATTCTTCTCTTCCACCTGCCGTGCCTGGGGTTTGCAAGGCCCATTCATTACTACCTAATCTCACTTCCTCTGACTTAACCTCTTTCCTGTAGGGTACCTGCTTGCTCCTCCCTTCCTTTGGCACTCAGTAGCCTCGTCTACTCTGTCTACAAGATCCTTCTTCACCCGCAAGCTTTCCTGGCCACCCTGCCCTTAGGACCTGCACAGGCTGGTGTTCCGGACTTTGAGAGTTCACTGACCAGTAAACTAAACAAACACAAAAACAATGTGGAGAATTGGCAGGAGGCTGCCAAGTGTCTATTTTTGCCAAGTTGTCAATCAAAAACAAGAAATAGCATCTATTATCACCATTGTTTTATGAAAGAAAAGCATTTTAACACTAAAAATGAAAAAAAGCTCACAATCTCAGAAAAATAAAAATGCTTCTCAAAGAACAGCAACGACATAACCTTGGGGAGAGAGCTGACATGGGGAAGGGACACATGCCTAGGAGGAGCTAGCACATTAGAAAACAGCCCAGCCTCATTGTCTGGCATGGGGATGCTCTTGGAAGCCAGAGCAAATCCACTTTTTATAACCAACCCCCACATCTCCCCTCACATCTCAAGGTCATTTGAGCAAGTTCCCCATGCTGCTTACACTAAGGAGTCACACTAGCTACTCTTCTAAGAAAATACCACCCATCAACAGCTGCGCACAGGCCACCCCAAAAATGTCCAGCAAAGTGAAGTTCACGCACATCTGCAGCATGCCGCCCCCATCCAAAGGCATCACTACCCAGACCCTTCTTTATGTTCTACAGCCTGGGATACTGTAAGCCCCCCTCAAAAAGAGTCTTATAGTGTTTGTGACACACAGAGTCTGTGGAGGTGTGGAGGAAAAGCCTCAGTAGGACGTGGGTAAAACTAGTCAGTGGCATCCCTACAGTGCTAATGTCATCTGTCCACGGACAGGTTTTTAGGGCAATCCCTAATATGTGCTCTGGTGTGAGACTCTAAAATCCAAAATGGATGTATGAGTATTTTTTAGGTGAGCATTGTTCTTAAAATGCATGCCTTTATTTACACTTAATAAAATTTATTTTAATATTCACTTTGATTACTCATTAAAATGTGTCCTAAAATCAAAGGTTAAGTGGTAAATAGCCTTAAAAAAAAAAAAAGCCTAGGTTCCAACTATTGTGACCTAGATTGCCAGCAGTGGAAATATCCTAACCCTCTTAGGCCTTGTGGCACCAAATCTCATACTTGCAGAAAAAGGAAAGAGAAGGAGTGGGGCAAGGCCCATGACCAAAGGGACTTCAGTTATGAGAGAGAACTGGAGAGTTTCAGTCCACACAAGGGCATCCAGGACTGACAGATTGCATGGGTGCCCCACTTCCCAAGTACCAAGGAAATGTTAATGGTCAGTTTTTACAGTGGTATGATTTGTTTATTTATTTTAGTAACCTTTGGTAGCAGAGGCCTTGCCTTACACGCAGGCTTACTGCTAAATAACACAGAAGCTAGAAGAAAATGTAACAAAAAAGTTGGGAATGTGAAACACGGAGTAAGGTCAGGACACACACACCCACATGCTCACACAACACATGACTTTGCAGTTTCTGCTTTCACTGCAAATAGTACAGTTGCCATTTCTATCATCATTAATTAGAATAAAAATTCTTAAAACTTGCTGCACCATTCATCTCCAAGTAGGATTATTCCAGGCTTCAGCCCAAGTTTCCTAAAAGCCTAGCTGATTAAAAGGCATTAACATTTATATTGTGCCAACACTGATTATACTAATTGCTGGCAAGTGTTTATGTGATAACCAAGACTTAACAAGAGAGATGCAGAAAAGCATAGTGAACATAACACTTGCCTATGAGGGGTACTTGTCAGCAACTGCAGTATCTGCTTCCTTCTTAAAAAAGGAAGGAGATTAAGTCATGGACTTAAGGCACCTTCCAGATCTAACATTTTATGACTTTGGTTAGCAGACAACTTTTCAGAAGGCATCTACTGAATAACAAACAGGAGGTTCAAACTCCTTCAAAGGCAGATTATCAATTCTCAGTACAGCAGGTCTAAGAATAACGCTGTTTTGCTAGATGAGATACCATAGGAACTTAACTCTTGTTTATATCAATTACCCTGTGGTAAAACTGATTTCCTTATAGGTCATTTCACTTAAAGTCACAGAACCTATCAACAACGTTAGCCCTAACCGGTTTGGCTCAGTGGATAGAGCGTCAGCCTGGGGACTGAAGGGTCCCAGGTTCGATTCCGGTCAAGGGCATGTACCTTGGTTGCGGGCACATCCCTAGTGGGGGGTGTGCAGGAGGCAGCTGATTGATGTTTCTCTCTCATCGATGTTTCTAACTCTCTATCCCTCTCCCTTCCTCTCTGTAAAAAATCAATAAAAATATATTTTAAAAAAAAAACAACATTAAATGCGGACTTACTATAGTTCATATTCTGTTTTTTTTCTTTTTATTTCCTGTCTTTTATCATGTACTCATTTCTCATTAATACTAATAATCAGAGAGGGAAGAAAGAGCAGTTCTGTTAAATCAAATTTGATAAAATAAAATGTTGAAGTTCGGAGATTATCCAAAATAATTTTTCAATATCTCTTTCTTCAGTGGCATTCGACAGAAAGAGTTAGCTCTGCTTAAAACTATAGCAAGCCTTAAGATTCCTTACAAAGGCACTGCTGTAGCAAAATGCCCTCAGAGAATGCAATGAACTTCTCCTGCTAGGATTCCTACATGGCTGGCAATCTGGAAACTAACACTGTTTGTGATAAGAATGAAAGCAACCAATAGTCTTTTCTTTAAAAAAAAAAAAAAAGCAATAACTTGCAAGTTTATAGGGAGCTTATCTCCTTTAATTCAGAAGTATTTATTTGCCAACTAAGTGTTACTTTTCACAAATGTAAAGTTAAATCAACAACTTTCTTGGCATTTGAGACACTATAGGTCAGAGAGCCTGTGAAATGTAGAATTAACTTTTCAGGTTTTGGAACTGATACATAAGTTTAGAAGAATTAACTATTTGATGAGTGTTTGGCTGGCTCATTTAAACTCCATTCCCAATCATAACTCTTGAATTCACAATAAGGAACAGAAAGAAAAAGAGAGAATAATATGTTCAGAACAGAATTGAGTGATAGGGGTTAAATACTCAAACAACATTTATTTTTAACATTATTTATTACTATATCATTACTAATATTAATGTGCATTAGAGTTAAACAGTTTAAAAAGTGAATTCACCTATTTTTTTCTCATTTTTATATGACTGTCCCAATCCTGTGATGTAGATAAAGCAGCAAGTATTCAGATGCTAAAGTAATTTAGTATCCATCATCATTACCATCACCACCATCATCACTTCATGAGCACTTACTATTTGCCAAGCCTTCCACCAGCGATTTTCAATCTTTTCCATCTCATGGCACACATAAATTAATCACTAAAATTCTGCAGTACACCAAAAATTTTATTTTATTTTTTGCCAATCTGGCAAAAAAACAAACAAAAAAAAAAACCTCTAATTTTAACATGGGACAGATATTGTTGTGTTGGCTGTTGTCATTTTTTTTAATTTGGCAATCTAAGGGGAAGAGGTTAGTTGCCCTGATTAAATAGTCAGGTATTGCATGTTTTAAAAATTCTTGC
>NW_005372021.1:32147-69441 GCF_000412655.1 Myotis brandtii | reverse complement strand
GAAAATAGTGCCTTCATTAGTCACTCCATCTCTTTCCTCACTCCCCTCAAATGGAAAAAGACAGTCTAATCACACAGAAAAGCAATGCAAGCTTAGGGCAAGAGTTACAATAAGAAACCCATTGGAAAACATTTTGGGGAATGTTCATCAATTTTCTTCTCATATCAAGAAGAGAGAGAATTAACACTGCTTTGGGAGGATGAAAAAAGAGACAGCCAGAACCATTGCAGACAGTGATTCTACAAACCACCAATGGATGGGACATCTGGAGGAACCACTGGGAAGAGTTGATGATAAGGACACAGGACTTTTCTGTAGCCTCCAAAAACAATGGAGTCTTCCAAATTCTCACCTACGCAAATCTCCAGTGGCCATTTTCCTCTTCATCCAGACTAAGGTGAACTCAGCCAGCGTGACCTCAGTGGCCTCGCCCTCACCCTTCTTTCCTGAAATGAGTATGAGAATACCTACCAACTTGGCAACAATGTCATTAAGTTACAAACCTCAGGCTGCTAATAATATACTAGTGAGAAAAGAACTTATCTCTTTACTGCCACTGTGGTAAAGTCCTACTGGCTTCTTTTATGCATTAGCTAAATGTCAAGTAATAACCAATAAGTGAGACTCTCTTTGATATAGTTATTAACTATCTCTGATTCTTAGATGAAAAAATGTATATTAAACTGTTTGAGGTAAAGCTGGACATTTTCATTTCTACTGTCTTCCTGTGTCGCTCCTTAAGTAACAATGACAGCTAAATTATTTTTTCTCAGCCCAAGAGTAATGTGTTGGGCTTCCTTTTTAATGACAACAATCTTTCTGTTGCCAAATGCTTCACGTCTTAAATAATGGCTTGAATCTTGGCTGCAATTATAAGATAAGCTTTTTCTCATAACCTTTTCACAATGGATTTTCATCAGCTCCTTTATAGAGGAAATTAAAATTTGCATTTTTCTTCAAGCTCATGAATTTGAAATTGGACACACCATTGGCATATTTAGACATGGTATTTATAAAGGAATGAAACTTGGTTTATAGGATTTTTAAATATTTTATCTCTAAAGGAAAAGAGAAGTAAGCTCTAATTGAAGTTAATGAAGAATCTATAGAAGTTGAATGGCAGAGTGACTCAAAAGTGAAGATAAAATATTTCTGTAAATATAGTCTGCTAACTTCTAAATTATGCCTCAAATTTTATATTCCAAAATTTCTCAGTAATATCTGAAATCCAGATAATACGGCTATAAGCAGGTTTGATGTATCACAGCATATAAATTGTCAAGCAATAAAGACTACAATAGGTATAGGTTCTAGACAGTGAGTGACACCCTCATTGCGCAGGAGAGGCAACACAACAATAGCTGTGGTCTAATAAAAGCAAGATGTCCCCAGGAATTAGCAAGAAACTCCTTTCAGTCAAAGTTGTCAGCTCATTTTTTCCAGAACCCAAGCTGGGACTTTGCATAACCTAAGAGTAAACAACCCTGAAGCCAGGACTTGAGAAATAACAAACTCCAAACTTGTGGAGAAGTGTCTATCCCCATCCTGGATTCCAGCTGCCTGCTTGCCCAACTGTCTCCTTCCTTTAACGTTGAGCAAGTACTGCCAGCTTTGATGGTAGGTGGGATTCGCCCATATTACAGTCTCCAATAGGAGAAAACATTCAAAACTAAACGAGACAATGGCTAATTCAAAGGCAACATCTGTGGGAAATATGATTGCAAACTAGGAAAGCAAGTTGTCTATCAGGAGACGAGTGATTCATAAATGTTTCTGGCAGGGGCTCACACAGATGGAGTCCCGTACACATGCTATTTTTTCCCGCTAGGATTTGTGCCTAACAGAGTAAGTGATTGCAGACCTGAGCAAGTATGCATTGTGATCAAAAGCAAATGTAATGAACTTTTTGATCAAAGCACCATTGAATCTCTTTCCTTGTGATATTCCCCACTCTGGCTCCTTCCCTTCAGTAGGCAACTTGGGGAGGTTCTTGACTGAAATGTTTGTGCAGATGCAAATGCTGTGACTTCCCTTCTGGCAGGGATCTCAACCCTGACAGGATATGGAGAAAAGAAAAATCCCGTGTCTACTTCCCAGCAGCTCTAGGAAAAAATGCCATCAGTGTTACTAGGGCCAAATGAGGCATAGGAGTTGGTCTCTAGTGTGAAGACACCTTGTGCACAGAATTTGAGAATGTTAGAATTGGGATTTAAAGGCTCACAGTCCAGGCTTTTCATTGTATAAACACTGAGACCAAAGAGGGTCAAATGACTTACCAAGTGTCTCATAACCAGTCAGTGACAAAAGCAGGATTATAATCCAGTTCTCTTGATTCCCAGTTTAATGGGCTTTTTCCCATTACAACATATAATTATTTTTCATTCATTAACTCACTTATACATTATTTATTCAATGCCCATTATATGGCAAGCAATGTTCTGAGTGCTGGAAAAAGAACAAGGAATAAGAGAAACAAAATCTTTTGCCTCAATTGGCTTACAATTTAGTGGGAAATAGCAAAATTCAGATAAACAAAAGATAAATAAATAAATATATAGCATAAATAAATATGTAGTACTATGTCATGTGGTGAATGTTTCAAAGAAAATAAAGGTCAAGGGATAGAGAGTGACGATGGACAGCTGTTTAAGAAATGGTAATCCAGGAAATTTTCTCTGAGGTGATATTTAATCAGAGTCTAAATGAAGTGAGGGTGCAAGTCACACAAATAGCTGAGAGAAGAACTTTGTAGGCAGAGAGAACAATGTATGCAAAGTCTAAGAGGCTGGAATAAGCTCAATGAGCTTGTGGGTGAGGACCTGTATGGACTAAATGAAGGGGAACAGTGGAGGTGAAGTCACAGAGGCCACCAGAGGGCTTTCAGCAGGGGAACAACTGGATTTTAGGTTGGTTTTTTTTTTTGGTTTTTTGTGTGTGCGTGTGTGTGTGTGTGTGTGTGTGTGTGTGTGTGTGTGTGTGTGTGTGTGTTTAACAGATTACTCTGGTTATTATGTGAAAATAGAATGAAGAGAGAGGAGAGAGAAAAAGAAGATCAAGGAACAATAAAGAGGCATCTCCCTAAAGCAGAATTTAAGTTCCTTAAGTGCAAGGATTTATGCTTGGTTTGTTCTTTGCTACAAAATCAGCACCAAGAATAGTGCCTTGCACATTGTTAGAGTCTTAGAGTATTTGTTGAATGAATAAATGCCTGACAGGTGAGACCAACAGGAAAGTTGAAAGTGGCTTAAACTAAGATAATAGCAGTAGAGACAGTGATGTTTTGGGTAATGTTTCAAAGTAGAAGTAACACAAACAAGTTCAAGATTGGATATGTACACTTAGTAAGAAAGAATTCAAGAATAATTCCTAGGGTTTAGCCTTAAACCCTCTGGATAGATAGTGGTGATTTCTCAAGAAGTAGATTCAGTGGGAAAAATCAAGAATGTTGACTTGATCATGTTACATTTGAGCGATATATCAGACCGTCAAATGGAAATATTGAGTAAGCAGTTGAATGTTAAGTGCCTGGAACTTAGGAAAGAGTTTAAGGTTGAAGATATATGTATATAGTGTTTAAAACCATTGAACACCATAAGATTCCCCCAAAGAATACGTGTAGATAAAAAATTGATGGGGTCCAAGGAGCCCTGGGGCATTCCATGTTTCCAGGTGGGTAGTGGGAAAAAGAACCAGCAAAAGATTTTTACCTAACATGAGGTAATACAAGCAAAGAAGCTTGAGAAGACCAGAAACTGAGGTGTCCTAGAAGTCAAGCAATGAAGCTGTGTTTCAAAAGGAAGGAATGATGAGTTATTTCCATTGCTTCCGAAAAGTCAAGGTGAGAATTAAGAATTAAATTTGGCCACACTGGAATCTTTGGTGACACTAATAAGTGCAGATTTAGTGGAATGATGGGAACAAAATCCTCCTTAGAGTCAGTTAAAACGGAAAGAAGAAAACCAGGGGAGACAATCAGAATAGATTATCTTTCCATAAAATTTGCTATAAAAGGAGTAAAGAAATAGGGAAGGATTTGGAAGAGGATGGGTTTGTTTTATTTGTTTTGTTTTATTTTTCAGGTGAGAGTCATTACAATAAGTTTGTATACTCATGGGAAGATACAGTAGAAATGGAGGAAATCATGAAGGACAGAAATGTGATACCTACAAGAGAAAAGTCTGGGTTAGACAATAGAAAATGGGATCCACTGTACAATGGAGGGCTTACCTTTAGAACAGAGCAGGTGCAGTTAATCTGGAAGCAAGGAAAGGCAGAATACCCTGGTGCAGTTATGATTATTAGTAGAAAAAAGAGGAAGTCCTATTCTGATTACTTCTTTTTCCCCAGTGAACTAATAAGGTCATCTGCTGAGAACATGGGGAAGAAAGAAGTCTCTGAAATTTAAAGTGTTACGGAATTTACCAGGTGACTGGAAAATACACAAAGAGTACTCAGAGATTCAGGAAAAACCCTTTATTTAAAGCAGCGCTGCTGGCTCAGGGGATTCAAAGATCCAAAGCCTGAACAACTTATACAATGAGATTATTCCTTATGTATATATCTACATTCTTTGTTTCCTTATTTCTGGGCTTTTGCAGCCCTACCTAAGTTAGTTAGAATGAAGAAGTTAGATTGTATCCAAATGCCTGGCCTGGGTGGTGCCAGTGACACACACACACACACACACACACACACACACACACACACACGCCTGCCTACAGCCAGGCTTCCAAATTCCCAGCCCATGGCCCCTGCAAACTGGGAGCACTCAGGAAAACAGACTAATGCCTAAGGAAGGGCAGTGACTTAATTATAGGCTAACAAGAATGTGCACTAGGACACCAGTCACTGACACAGATTCAGATGGCTAGCTCCCCGCCCCCCTCAAGTTGCCCCCTATATTCCTCCTCAAAAGAAAGAGGAGAGGTGAGGAAACAGCTGTAGGAGGTTGATTCCAGAAGGACAGTCTACACAGCACCAGCAGCACCAGCATAGAGCAGAATAGCATCAGAGACTATTAAACAGTCCCTGAGATGCCAAAAAATGAGGGTCTGTTCAGAGCCAGGTGTGGCCAACTAAGGAGAAAAGGGTGGCTCCAAGTTAAAAAGAGGTACAGAAAGAGTAGCAGAGAGTGTTTGAGGGAATGTTCACCTACCTCAAAAACTTGAAAGAGAACATCAATATAGAATAACTCCATGTTGCTCTTCATGGAGATGAAAATATTAAAAAGAAATAAATTATTTTTCCTGAATTCAGAAGAAAAACATGTGTCACCTAAAAGCACTAGTTCTTTCATTTAATTAATTCATAATAAAGTAATACAGAGGAATACTTTGAACAAGCAACCACGGATGCATATTATGACATTTAATTATACACTAATAGATCCTGTACAGGCCAGAAGCTTAATTACTTGTTAAGTTGAAACAACTCCCTAACAATAATAATAGTAACAATGACAGAATTATATGTTCCTTCAGAGTGCTTGAGAGTGCAGAAACCGGAAAGACCTACTCATTTAATCTGAATAGTTCTATTATTTATTCTTTATGACAGTTTTTATTTTTAGCTTCCTGCTTCTTTTTTATGGGAAGTTTTAATTAATTCCTTTTACTGTTTTGTAAATCTCTCTCTTAAGTACAGTTTTAGATAACACTGTGAGTCAAATCTTTGAGTAGCTTGAAGACTTCCTTTTTCTTCAACACTTTTAAAGCACATTAGTTCTAATATGAGAGAGCCAAAATAAGCAATATAAAAGCTTAGCAATTTTGGACTTTCCTTGGGTTAAAAGGAACCACAACATTCTCATTCTCAAACTGACTTCTCATACTACCTTATGAGGTAGGGGAATTAAAAAACAAATTATACACACACATACCTACTGTCTTAGTCCACTCAGGCTGCTATAACAAAAATATCATAAACGAGGTGGTTTAAACAACAAACATTTATTTCTCACAGTTCTGAGGCTGGGAAATCTCAGATCAGGGTGCCAGCATAGTCACCCTGGTGCATACTGCTGACTGCTTTTTGGGTTCTCACATGGTGGGAGGGATGAGGGAGCTCTTGGGTTCTTGTTTATAAGAGTACTAATCCCATTCATAAGGGCTTACCCTTCATGACCTAATCACCAATCCTAATTAATATCAAACTCACAGATACAGAAAATACATAAATAAGTAAGTAAATAAATAAATAAATAAATTCGGGGGGGAAAAGAGCTTTCCATTATTAAACATCTTGCATTGTGTTAATTCATGTCTTGAAATGTTTCAAAGTGGTTCAATATATTCAATAAGTTAAAGCTCTTTTCAGACTTTCAAAAGAAAATGTATCCTCTATTTCATTGTTAAATTTCTTTTATCGTTTTTGCTAATCCACATTCACATTGGGTTTCTGGACAAGATGGCACCTTCTTGCACCCAGTTTAATTTCTGTGGGTGAAGTAGAAGCCCTCTTGTCCCTCACAATCAAGACCACAGCTAGGGGACTAGTTTTTTGAATGAGCCAGGGAAGAAAGACAAAGGGATTGCTGTTCTACAGTGTTCACTCTTGGTATGATCAATACCTTTGATCTATGTAGCTATAACCAACCAAATTGCACAATTTGGGGCCTGATCAGGAATCTGAGAGGACCAGGGATACATGGGATAAATGCTTGGGATTCCAGCTGAGTTTTAGAAAGAGTCTGAACTGGGAAATTGTTCAGCCCAAGGTTATATAAAATAATGTCAAAAGCTCAGTCTTTAGAGTCAGGCTTATGTTCAAGTCCTAGCCATACAATTTAGTGGCTATTTAATATTTTAAATGTTATTCAATTGTTCTGACCTTAACTATACAATGGGGTAATAATGACCATACATCAGGGAATTATGAGGCTCAAAAAAGATGATACATGTAAGACTATTAGCATATAAGACTTGGGTTATGCTTTTGTTGGCCCAATTTGTAAAGGAGAGAATGGATCTCAGTTAATACTCAAAACAGTCCAATGAGGTAGGCTCTATTATTACCATTTCTGTTTTATAGACAGATAAATGGAAGCACAAAGAGTTTGAGCAACTTGTTTAAGGACACACAACTAGTCAGAGGCAGGGACAAAAATCTAAACCCAGAAAGTCCTTCTAACCACTATACAAAACTATTTCTTATAGTTCTTTGTTCTGAAAGGTCTTTTGAAATGGGCATGAAAGTTGTGATTAGAACCAGTCAGTGGGTAGAAAAGAAGAGGATGTAGCAACAATGATGCTGATAGAAGTCAACATTAGAACCCAAACAGGCAGTATTTGCTTTTATGGTGATGTATTCATATAAAGATGGACATCAGACAATAGGCCAAGATCCACAAAAAGACTGGAAGAGTACTTAGAAGAACCAACTTTACATGGTGTCCTGTGATCATAAAATGAACCTTCAGACAGGGCATAGACATGAAGGTAATGCTTCAAATACAGGATATGAAGGGAAATATTTCCCCTTTAATGCCCCAAATCCGAAATCTGATTGGTGGGGAAAATAACTTGGTGCACATAAGACAGCCCCAGGCCTTGAAGAAAGAGAAATAAAAGCAAGGACTGGCACCCTCCATCCCAGGACACCATCCATGGGATGGCAGGATTTACTGAGACCTCCTCATCCTCAGCAGGAGATGTTATACTTTCTTCCCAATGATTAGCACGTGATGATAGTTACAGATGTAAGATTTTAGTCTGGATATGCTTGGCTGAGTTTGCTTAATAGAAACATGACTTATGGCTTCAGATGAGACACAAAAGATCATGCTGGCTTGGGGCTTCTTTTTCTAAACCCTGAGCTCCTGCACCCTTTTGCACAACCTCCACTACCACCACCTTCTTAAATAGGGCAGTAGCTTGAGAATGTGAAGTTGTAACTAAACTTGCTTTTATCATGTTTCCTTCAATGGGCTATTAGAAATACGGCAAGACAATCCCAGGATCAGGTTATATCTGGCCTTCTTAAATAGGGCAGTAGCTTGAGAATGTGAAGTTATAACTAAACTTGCTTTTTTCATGTTTCCTTCAACGGGCTATTAGAAATACGGCAAAAACAATCCCAGGATCGGGTTATATCTGGTTTCCCTTCAGCGGTTCTCAACCTGTGGGTCGCGACCCCTTTGGCAGTCGAACGACCCTTTCACAGGGGTTGCCTAAGACCATCCTGCATATCAGATACTTACATGACGATTCATAACAGTAGCAACATTACAGTTATGAAGTAGCAATGAAAATAATTTTATGGTTGGGTCACAACATGAGGAACTGTATTTAAAGGGCCAGAAGGTTGAGAACCGGTTTATATGGTCAAATTAGTATTGAGATTCTCCCTTGGTTACCTGCAAAGGGGTTAGAAAAACAGCAGTCAAAATGGACATCTTTACCCAGTTCAGATTTATACCTATGCTGTTCCCCTCCACATCTTTATTCTACCATCCTCTTCTGTTTTCAGTGTCTCTAGATGGCACTTACCAAGACCACTAGCCTACTAACACACACTTCCTCCTGTTCCCTGGAGAGCAAACACACTTTGGGCAGTCAGCACCAAAACTAGGGACAGCTCCTTTCCCTGGGGCTACCCCGCCAGGTTCCCACTTGCATTTTTTTTCTGCAGGGCTGTAATTGGTATCTAGGAGGTTCTTAGATCTTTCACCTTCACTGTGGCTTTTAATATCAGAGTTTGGCTTAACCATTAAGTTTATCTGCCATAATATTTTCAGAGCTCTCAAGGTCTAGTGGTAGATAAGTGGGAGTCAGGAGAAATTCATAGGAAACATATCTGATCCAGTCTTAAGTCAGAACTCACAAATCAAAGACTTTCCCTGGCATTTGTTAATCTAATACATCTCAGATGGATGCTTGGGTACACTTAGAATCATGGAAGGGGTGGGAGAAGAACAACAACCTCTGCATTGGTATTGCAGAGTGCAACCTGGTCTGAGTTGAACTTGCTAGGCTGGACTCCTAGAATACCTCACTGCCTCTAGGTCTCAGCAAGTTCCGCTGATGTCTCCATAAATTTTCAAGAGGACAGCTGACTGCTCTAGCACTCTTTGGACAAACCTTAGAAGCTTGAGTTGGAAATAATAAAGTTCTTAGGCATGTGTCAGGACATATCCCATGTTCCCTGGAACATTTTAGACAGTGTCTGGGATTCTTGTCTCAGGCTCCCATGTTCTTTGAGGGCAACCATAAGGACAGAGTTGAAATGCTACATTTTGGGGAATCAGTGTGCTCTGGGGAAACTTAGGGACCCAGTTAAGACTCCTTAGGTACTAAAAGGTACTGTAAAAGGTACTCTGGTTTGGGAACATTGGTTTCTCTACTATGATGCAGAGTTGTTGCAAAAGAGTCACTAGATTCTACTACCTTCTTGTCCTAGCTCAAAAAGAAATATCCTGGTGGAATTCCAAGCATATATTTTTCCGTTGTTACCAGCATCATAAAACACTTGAAGATTCTTTTCAAATTCTTATGTGGATGTACCATAATCATTCAAGAGGTATCATTGTGATTCCAGGACATATCCAGTCCCACCACTAAACTCATCCACCCGTTTAATGGGAGAACAGAGGTGAAATACATTCTTGAAAATGCCAGGATCAGCCTATCAGCTGCAAAGATCCAAGTAGATGAAGAATACCTTCCTTTCTAGGCACTTTACTGAAGCATCATATCTGTGGCTGGACCAGATATGACACATTCACATGTGAGTTCCTTCTGTGAGAAGTTGAGAAGTCATGAACTTATTACAAGGTCGGTACTGTACAGCACAGTGATTGAGATCCTAGATTTTTATCAAGAAACACCTAGATTATTTCAGAAAGAATACCTAGGAAAAGAAATTTCTTCTGTGGGAATTGTATTAATCATTTTAACATTTCCCATATATTCAATGACAACTCCTATATATGTTAAAATTGCTTGAGGTAATGGTGTCTTCAAATGCTTTTATAACTCGACGGGGTGCCAACATGCAGCCTCCTACAACCTCAAGCATGGTGAGGGAGGAGAAGAACTAGTGGAGGTATGATCCAGGTAAACTGTCTAACTATAAAGTATTGGCCAGAGCAGCTGAACAAATATGTTTTGGAGTTATAAGTATATAGATGTGAAGTGATACTCTGTCACACTTGACCTCTTTTTGAAGTTTCTGTGAGCCACAGAAAGAGTAGATACATGAATTTAGAGCTCAAGAAGAAAGTCAGAGCTCCACTTTAATTCCTTATTTCATCCACAAGCCAAAGATAAGTTTCCCAAATCTGAAAGGGCCAAGAAATTTCCTGAAAATCACAAGTGGGTTTAGAGGTCTATCAACCAACTATTATTACAACAATGCTACATAACAAACATCCACAAAACATCAGTGGCATACAACAATAAGCACTTATTTAGCTCAGGCAATGCAGGTTGAATGGAGGTTAGCTAATCCAGACTGACCTTGGCTGGATAGTTCTGTTCCACATGTCTCTCAGACATCTCCTGGGACCAGCATTAGTCTGGGAATGTTCTTCTCATGAATATAGCAGAAGCACAAGAGAGCAAGTGGATACACACAACATTTCTTAAGGTCTAAGCTTGGAACTGGCACACAGGACTAGTACCTGATGCTATCGGCCAAAACAAGTCTCATGACCAATCTCAAGGTCAAGAGGTGGGGAGATCAATTGTAGTCCTTTAGTGGGAGAAACTGAACAATCCTATGGCAAAGAAGAGGAATACAGGGAAGGTAATGTGATCTTCCACAAAGGTGATCAACAAGCATACCAAATGACAAGCAGACCACAATGGGACTTGTGCACAGATGTGAAGATGACCAGCAGGTCAGGGCTCCTTTTGCAAAATGCATCCCCTTCCTATGATACCTGGCCTTTGTTACTATTGACTCCAGGGCAAGAAGAAGTATTGAATCAAATCTCCTCTGGTCCCTGCATGCCTTCTGAAATAGCTCTAAAGAACGAAACCGCTGTTCATCCTTCCCCTTAAAGATTATTCTTTAAATTTGCTTAGCATATCATTAATATATATGAATAAGTAAAAATAGTCAAATACCTTACAAATCCTTTATTATCTAGTTATTTTACAATAATTACATGGCAAAGGAATAAACAACCTCTCTGTTTTTGCCAAGCTTTAATGATCTGGCCATCTGGGTGTGGATACAATGAACTTCGAAATGTCTCTTCAGAGACTTCCAAATGCATTAAATTCTCAGAAGGCTTGGCAGTAATTGTAGAAATGATTGTGTTATGACAACCAAGTGAGAAAGCTAGGTCTATTAGTTGGCTGCTTAGGAGTTATTATAAAATTATAAGCAATTCAACAGGTCTTGGAAACTTAACCATGTCTTTGAATTTTAAACAGTGTATGAGTCCATACAAATTGTTTTTCTCTAGTATGACTTTGTAGAATCAGAAGAATTAAGACAACACTTTCCATTTATATGCCTTTTGGCTCAGACCTTAAAGATTTTTCTGTGTCTTTATAAACTTTCTTTTTTGTGTCTTGCCAGAGTATTTTATCTCAGAATATTTAACCAAGTGCAACTCAGCAGCTGTTCTCAGTTAATATATTCAGGTTAAATCAGTACACAACACTGCAAACTAAAACCTGCTTTGGGTGTTTGTTTTTAAAGTCAGCAAGTACATGCACATCTTTGAGACCTGTATTTCTCCCCTCCCTCCAGCATTCTCCAAATCAGGATGTTCTAAAGAGATCAAAGAGGTCATTGCACTTGGAAGAGTAGGCATATATTTCAGTAATCATAACATCATTAAGGAAAAATACAATGCATATTATTTGGTTGTCTGGATTATCAATGATTGTAACTAGAAAAATGGACCTGCCTGTATAACAGTCTCACAAAGACATATAAAGAAATACATCTAGAAATCATTAAATAACATTTTTTCACTGGACAATCCCCTTTGTTTTTCTAAAAAAAGTCATGCCATTGGACTTCCAAGAAAAGAATATTTCAAAATACTCTTTCTCTAATGTGGCAGATAACAAATGGACACTGACCCTGTATAGGTAAATCATATGAGGGCTCTTCAGACAATTTAATACTTCCTAAGGTAAGGGGTTAGACCAGTGGTCTGCATACTGCAGCTCGCGAGCCACATGCGGCTCTTTGGCCCCTTGAGTGTGGCCATGAAGTTTCAATCACAGTGTACCTGCGCGCCCTCACGTGGTATTTTGTGGAAGAGCCACACGCAAGGGGCCGCAGTTTGCCGACCACTGGGTTAGACCATCAAAAATTTCCACAGATAGGATATTTGTGACTATGCCCAGAAGTCACAGTTATTATATGAACTCATCACTCCATGTACACACTGCTTAGCCAGGGGTGGGCAAACTTTTTGACTCTAGGGCCACAATGGGTTCTTAAACTGGACCGGAGGGCCGGAACAAAAGCATGGATGGAGTGTTTGTGTGAACTAATATAAATTCAAAGTAAACATCATTACATAAAATGGTACGGTCTTTTTTTTTTTAGTTTTATTCATTTCAAACGGGCTGGATCTGGCCCGCGGGCCATAGTTTGCCCACGGCTGGCTTAGACCAAACTTGATTGACCATGACACACAGTAAAACACACATTTAACATCACAATTCAATACACACATGTATGCTCAAACACACACACATAACTGAAATAACAATTTCCAGAAATGGTACTGACCTTTATTATATACTAGAGGCCCGGTGCATGAATTCATGCACCAGTGAGGTCCCTCGGCCTGGCCTGTGGGATCAGGCCAAAACTGGCTCTCCAACATCCCCCAAGGGGTCCCGAATTTCGAGAGGGTGCAGGGCAGGCCGAAGGACCCCACTGGTGCATGATCGGGGCCTGGGGAAGGAAGTGGGAGGTTGGCCAGCCAAGGAGGGATCGCGGGAGGGCTCTAGGGCATATCTGGCCCATCTTGCTCAGTCCTAATTGGCCGGACCCAGCAGCAAGCTAACCTACCTGTCTGAGCATCTGCCCCCTGGTGGTCAGTGCACATTATAGCAAGCAGTTGAGTGGCCTTAGCATATCATTAGCATATTACGTTTTGATTGGTTGAATGGCCGACCAGTTGACCGGTCACTTAGCATATTAGGCTTTTATTATATAGGATGATGCACTCTGATAGTTTGCTTCTCTTGTGTTTTACTGTATTTTCAAATGCTGATTGCAATGCTTTGAAAGTTATTTCACCTATTAATAGGTTGTGACATCTGTTTGAATTTTTCAGTTGAGTCTTCATGAATGTCAAAGTCCAGCTTCCCTGGAAATCAGACCACAAGGCAAAACTTTAGTGCTTTGTGTAGTTTATCTCAGGAAAGCAAGAGTGAGAGGAAAAGGAAGTGAGTCAGGGAAAAAGGAAAACACATATAAAATGTACATTACTGAGCTGACCACAGCTTCACAGGAAAACACAGCTGGTTACTCACTCACATAGGAGGGACATCTCTACAGTGTCTGCATGGAAGCATTTTACCTCTTAGATGAGCCCTTTGTAGAGGATGTCAGAGAAAAGTAAGCTACTGCCTGCTAACTCCTTCCCAAGTGTAGTTTCTCAGTGGTCAAAATTCACCCCGTTTCAACTCCTCCACATTTTTGAATTATGTCACCCAGTTCTCTGAGCAGAATCTCTTCCAATAAGGTCATCTCTTTTGCACTGCCTACAGAAGAGATGCCAATAACCAGATCTCATCCCCAGGGGAGCCTGAGACAATCTGAGATAAAGAGATGATAATAGCAGCCAGTGTTTAAGACCCTGGAGATGACACAAATTGTCACTCATCTCTAGCTAGAAGAGGGACAAGCAACCAAGGCCCAGGAATCATGTAGAGCCACAAAATCTGGGAAGTTCCCCCAAATCAAGGGAGAAACACAAATCTTGAGTTGGACAATCCTAGGTTCATATTCTTCCATCTCCACTTCCTAGGTATGTGATATCTGTGTAAGTTGCTTTACCTCTTAGATAGATGGTATTAATACCCTTACAGAGCAAGTATAGAGCGAGAGAGGTGATTGTGATTTCCTCCAAAAAGACCTTTCACATATTTATTAGATTTATTCCTAGATAGTTTATATTTTTGATGCTACTATAAATGGTATCTTCTAAGTTTTTTCTTTTTGTTAATTAATGAAATTAAATTTATATACAGCAAACTTTCTAAGCTTTTATTAATTCTAATATTTTATCTAGTTTTTATTCTCTGTGCAAAGAATCATATTACCTCCTAATGATATTTTTTTCTTATTACTTTACAATCTTAATGCCTTTTAATTTTTTTCAACTTTACTTCTTGTGCTAGTGAGAGCCTTTAGTACAACATTAAATAGAATTGTAAAAATTGTAAAAATAGGCACATTTATCTTATTCCTAATATTGAAGCTTTCAGTGTTTCACTATTAAGTTTGATATCTTCTGAAGGCTTTTTGTAGTTGCTCATTATCAGGTTAACAAACTCGCTTTTATTTATAGTGTACTTAGAGTTGTTTCTACCAAACCTTTTTGCAGCATCTGTTGCCACAATATTTTTCCTTTGATCTGTTAATGTAGATAATGACATTGATTTTTCTAGTGTCTTTTTTAAAAACTTTGCATTTCCAGGGTAAACAGAACTTAGGTATGTGGTATTGTTTTTTAGACTTGCTGGATTGGCTTTGTTAATATTTTTTTCTTATTCTATAATGCAGTGTAGTTTATATGATTATTTACAGGTAAAAATAAACCACAAATAACTATTCAAAACAACATATAACTGAGGGCAGCATTGAAATGGGGTTCAGTCTATTTATTTTGAACTTTGAAAAACCAAATAACTACTAAATGCCAAGTATCAAAGCCAGTGTTTCTGAACATTTTGGTTCAATGGAACCTCACTAGATTACTTGTTTTTCCATTACAGTTGACATTCAATATTATATTAGTTTCAGATATACAGCATAGTGGTTAGATATTCATATAACTTACAAAGTGATCTTTCTCCCCAATAAGTCCACCTGGCACTATACATAGTTATTATAATACTAGAGGCCCGATGCATGAAATTCGTGCAAGGGACTCAGCCCTCACAGCCCCAGCTGCCTCACAGCCCTGCAGGCCTGCTGCCCCTTTCCCCCCACTGGTCCTCTGGAAGGTCGTTCCAATGTCTGGTCTAATTAGCATATTAGCTCTTTATTATATAGGATTACCGAAGGCCCGGTGCACGAATTTATGCATCAGTGGGGTCCCTCAGCCTGGCCTGTGGGATTGGGCTAAAACCGGCTCTCTGACATCCCCCGAGGGGTCCTGGATTGCGAGAGGGTGCAGGCCAGGCCGAGGGACCCTGGTGCACGATTGGGGCCGGGGAGGGAAGCGGGAGGTTGGCCAGCCAGCGAGGGACTGCAGGAGGGCTCCAGGGCATATCTGGCCCATCTCACTCAGTCCCGACCAGCCAGACCCCAGCAGCAAGCTTACCTACCTGTCGGACATCTGCCCTCTGGTGGTCAGTGCACAACATAGCAAGCAGTTGAGCGGCCTTAGCATTTTATTAGCATATTATGCTTTGATTGGTTGAACAGCCAACCGGTCGACCAGATATTTGATATATTAGGTTTTTATTATATAGGATTAACTATATTCCCTGTGCTATACTTTATATGCCCTTGACTATTTTGTAACTACCAACTTCTACTTCTTAATTCCTTCACCTTTTTCATCCAGCCCTCCAATCCCCCTCCCATTTGGAAACCATCAGTTGCTTGGCTAATAATTTAAGATTGTTATATCTATGCCCCTGAATGAGATTCACTTGCAGTTTTCCTTTCTTGTATAGTTACATCAGGTTTTTTGGTTATTAAGGTTACACTAGTCTCATAAAACTAGTTGGGAAATATTTTCCTTTTATTCTATTTTGGGATAGTTCCATAAGATTGAATGTATTTGTTCCTCTAATGTTTGGCTGGACTTCATGGTAAAACCATCTAAGATCTGGAGTTTTCTCTGTGAGAAGATCTTTAACTACTTGTCCATTTCATTAATAGTTACATGATTTATGTGTTCTATTACTTCTTGAATCTGTTTTGGTAAGTTACATTGTCATAGAAATTTGTCCATTTCTTATACATTTTCCAATTAATTGGCATGAAATTATTCATACTATCCTTTTATCATCCCATTAATGCTAGCAGTGACATCCCCTTTTTCATTCTTTATATTGTTTCGATACTGTTTAGTTGGGACAACATTTTTTTCTTGATAAATCTTGCCAAATATTTGTCAACTTTATTAGTCTTTCCAAAAAAAACCCACAAATTTTACTTTTGTTCATCCTTTTTATTTAATACTTATTTTCTCTTATATTAATTTTGGCCCAGATCTTCATTGTTTCCTTTCTTCCAGATTCTTTGAACTTATTTTGGTGTTATTTTCTTATCTTAAGATGAATGTATCACTCATTGATTTTCAATTTGTTTTTGTTTTGATGTCATCATTAAAAGCTAAAATTTCTAATTGCTGCTTTACCTGCATATATATCTTAAGTTTTGATAGTAGTATTAATAGGGGCAGAGTGGGAATAGTGGAGCACTGATAATACTCATAGGTATTATTAATCATGTCTGCTCTGTCTTAACCAAAGAAGGCCCACTTTCACTTGGTTGCTATGCCCAGACCCTGACCCCCTCCAGGAGTCTGCCTCAGGAATGCTGACCATTCTCTGGTCCCAGGAACAGGCTGAGCTGTTCTGAACATCATAGAAGATTAGCCACCTTATTATTGGACTCAAGCCAGCTGATAGAGGAAGGGAGGGGGCAGTTTTTCCAGGGTATGAAACCCACTGTTCATACCATGTTGCCAACATTATGAAATAAGCGCTCATAAATGATTCAAACTTGTCTCTGCTTATTGACTCAATAATGACAAGCAGTAATGGACTTGTTTTGGAAGTCCAGTTCCACTATTTTCACTACCATTCCATTCTAAATATTTCATTATGATATTTGGCTTATGATTTACTTAAAAAATGTATTTATTAATTTCTCAGTATATGGAGTTTCAATATCTCTTTTGATTATTGATTTCTAGCTGAACTGCACTGTGTTCAAATAATGGTACAAGATTTTGAAAATTATTGAGACTTACTATATGATCAATGTTTGCAAATGTCCCTTGTGTTCATGTACAGAATGCATATTCTACTGTGGGGGCATGTTTTTATACATGACCACTAAGACATGATTGTCAATCATATTGTTTAAGTCTTCATTTTCCTTTTTGAGATGTTATTAGATAACACAAATTTTAAATTATTATATTTTCCTGGTGAATTCAATATTCTATCCCTAAGAAGAGATTATCTAAGTTTGTTTTTTTGCTTTAAAACATATTTTGTCTGACCTGGCCAGTGTTTCTCAGTGGTTAGAACGTAGGCCCATGTTTCAAAGGGTTGCAGGTTCGATTCCCATTCAAGGGCATGTACCTGGGTTGTAGGTTTGATCCCTGGCCCCAGTTGGGGCACAGGTAGGAGGTAACCAATCGATGTGTCTCTCACATCACAGTTTCTCTCTCTTCCCCTCCCACTCTCTCTCTTAAAAAAAACAAAAAACGGAAAAGATATTCTTGAATGAGGATTAATAACAAAAAAATCACATATTTTGTCTGCTATTAAAATAACTATAGCATCTTTTCTTTGACAAGATTTGCCTGATACATTGTTTCAGTCCTTTTGTTTCATCAATCTTTATATTTTAGCTGAAGCACTTATTTCATTTACATTTTTTGTAATTATTGACATTTTTACTTGTATCTACTATATACATTTTCAGTAGTACTATTAGTAGTTTCCAGTGAAAGAGTTTGTCTGAGTATCTGGCCGACTACATTATCAAAACAGAAGATGATATTATTTATCTAAATTATCAGGCACAGACTAGGCATTCAATAAACAGTAGCTATTATAGTTGCTATAGTTTATTCTCCTACCCAAACAAAAATGTCTGTTACCTTATTTCTTCATGGAATTATCACTCTTTTTTAAGAAAAAAAAGAGGGAGAGAGAGAAAAATGTTTTTAAATTAGTGAGGAACCAATTCTTCATTGTTTTTTCTATTAATAGAATGCCAAGGCTCAGTTCTGAATTCTAGTAATTTGAAGCAGAAAAGAAAAAAACCCATAGTCCTACATGTGTTCCAAGGTTCTCTAATAAGACAGGAAAAGAGAACCAGTTCCCTTTAGTTTAGGTTCGCAAACAATACCTTTGATCACTCAAAACACAGTGTAGAGTTGAAAAAACAAATTAAAAAACAAAAAACAGATGAAATTATGCAGCAAACTTTGCAAAAAAGAAAAAAAAAGCCTATTTTTCCACATAAATCATAAATATCATTTGGTTAATATAAAATAAAGTCTTCCTCATGGCTGCATGGCTGCATCTAACCAAAACGTCAGTGTTTGGTGAGTGTTGCTGCCTCCCCTCCATCTGCAGGAAGGGGAGAGGTCTGACACTATCATTTCAGGACTTCTAAACCAGACAGGAAGGATACATGAAAGTCATCATAATCCTAAATCACAAAAGTACATATGAACACTATAAATGCCAATATCTCCGCACTATTATCTCTTGCCAAGTTTGTACTGACAGAACCAATAAAAAGGAAAGTGACATTTTTCTACATTTATCTCATTGGTAAAATATCAACCACATGACTAGCTTTTGAACTGTCAACATAATGGCAACATTTAACACTTCTCAAGGGAAGATGTCAAAGAGAGACCCAAACTGTTACTTAATACTGTTACCCCTCTTCAGATGTGAAGCTATGATTCCAAGGACAGCAGTATTTCAAGAACAGCACATCTGTAAAAACAGAATTGGTCATGATAGAATCATTCTTTTTTTGTTTGTTTGGCTTTTTCCAGATATGTTATACGGATCAAAGTTACTCTCACAGCTCTGAATTGCGAAATTGTCATTAGCCATCCTATGGAAGGATATCAAAATTTAAGAGAACTTGGATATTTCCTCACTATTTCAGGAATCTTAAGGAAAGTGGAGCTCGGGTCATTTAAGGTACATCTCCATTACCAACTGAGAGATAGGCAGTAAAAGCAGGGAAGTTATCCAGACATGAGACAGTTTGGAGTTAGTGCAAACTATACAGAACCAGTTGTTTGCAAGTCCCCAGAACCAGTTGTGGGAGAGGAATTGGTAACTAGGACTGGTGGAGGTGAAAGGGGTGAGGAAGCAGATTTTGGACAACTGCCTGGCACACAGGAAACTTTACGCTGGAGTATCAAAATGCAAAGGCAGGACCAAGACAACTTGAAACAATTGCAGAGGACAAACAAATATCAGCACCAGATTGGACACTAAGACAAGTCACCAAGGGAAACATATCAACATAATTACAATAAATTTTTAGAAATAAATATAATTGCTGAGTTTGTTGATTTCTGAATCTGCTCCAGGCCTAAAACCTGGAGCATATGCTGATGATTGTAGCATTTGAATCATGAGCCATAAAGTATTTTAGTTCCAGAACCAAAATAAGAAGCCTTGTGGAGACCAAGCAGTTCTATATTTTAAGGGGGGTGAGGGGGGTGGGGGCTGTACCCTAAGCATTTAAAGGAATTTTTTCATCTTCACCTATAATATAAATTGAAGGCCAGATCAGGAACCAGAAAATATTCTCTCGAGCATAATTTCCAACCCACCTAAAAGTCCTTAGTTTTTTACTCCCTAGCACTGTGTACTGTTGAGCTAACTGTATTGTGAAGCCATTTAGTTTATTGGGACAAATAGGAGTTGATACCTATTGTGTGCCAGCAAAGCTTTGTGAGACAGTACAAATAAGACATGGTCCTTGTCATAGAGCAAGCTGTTTTTCATAAAGAGGCCATAAAGCCTTGTAGGGGAGCCTTGTATAATCACTTATTTTTAGTATTTATCTAGTGTTTGCGTCCATGTGGCTCTAGACATTCAGACTCAAGGCAAGATGCTCCATAAATATTATTGAATGAAAAAGTATTTAGCTCATGTATTAGTTTTCTATTGCTGCCAAAACAAATAACCAGAAATGTAGTGGCTTAAAACAATACCCACTTACTGTCTCACAGTTCTATGGGTCAGAAGTTCAGGCACAACTTATCTCAAGTTATCTCTACTCAGGGATCACAAGGCAGACATCAAGGTGTTAGTCAGGCTGGGGATTACCTGGAAGCTCTGGGGAAGATTATGCTTTGAGGTAGAATCAGTTTCCGCTGTTGTAGGACAGAGAGCCCCCTTTCCTCAGCATATGGCCCCTTCATCGTCAAGACAACAACAGGATCTCAAAATCTCTGACTTCCCCTTCTGCTACCAGCCAGAGAAAGCTCTCCACTTTTCAGAATTTGTGTGATTAGTATCCCTAATCTCTCTATTATAAGGTCAGCTGATTAGTAATCTTAAATACAATCTGCAAAGTCCTTGTGGCTTGTAACTTGCACATTCACAGGAGTAAAATAAGCAGGTCAAAATTTTGCCTACCATAGCTCATTTCATTGAAAGGATACAAATCTACTGCAAGTAGCTTAAATGTCAAGGGAATTTATTGGCTAACTGGGAATTTCAGGAATGATACTGCTTTTATCATGAGTAGGTGGAGCCATGACTAAAGATTTTGGCTTATATGCATGCATACAAGTCCTTTGGTTGCCATGACTAAAGGTATCAGATCTCAGACTCCATCTCTCAGGTCTGTCTCCTGCTGGGTATGGCCCCATTCTCTCCTATTGCAGACTCATTTCCTTCAACTCCAATTTTGTGTATTCCCAAATTAGTGACCAACAGAAAAAGGGAACTTTTCTATTCTAATGCCTAATCAGAGACCCTCTCTCTGGACTTTGACTCTAAGCAGTGTCCATTAATAAGTAAGTGGTTGATACTCATTCATTCCAATAGCATAATAATTCATTCTTGATATTGAGACCCACTATTTCCTCCAGAGCACTCTGGATTTTTACCTTTTCTGAGTCTTACCTGCTTGCCTTCCTTATATAGTAGATGCTATGGTGTCCTACCCATATCCTCTTCACCAGCCAATGTATCCATTACCCAGCTGCTGTGTGTACTGTATCTAGCAGCTTGTACCTGCAACTTTCTCCAGAGCACTGCCCTTGGCTGACTGGGACACCTAACTCAGGGATGCCTGGGAGGTTTCAGTATCCCCCATCCCAAGGGAAGTATGGAAGCCCTGCCTCCTTGCCTTACACTTCCAAACTAGAAGTAGACTTTACCTAAGACCACATCCTTGCTTAGTTCCTCATCCTTGCCTATACTGCTTGTCTCACTTCCCTAATAGTTCTCCTGAGCCACAAACCAACACCTCAATAAACCATGGGCACCTCAATCTCTGTCCTCAGGCTCTGCTTTTAGGGAACCTACCTAAGACACTTTCTTTTAACTCTGCTATTCCCTAATGTCCTACCCAAAGTCCTTCTTTTGCTCAGCTCAGCCAGGGTTCATTTCTGTTGCTTATAATTGAAGAACTCTAAGTACTAGTATACTCTGAGAACAGAGGAAAGGTCGAGAGGGGAGAGTGCTCCATGATGACAATTCCACTACGGCCACACGGAGTGGAGGAAAAGGTTGTGATGGGGAAAGTAGTTATTGCTGAGTGTCTCAAATCCCTGACTACTTTGTATGATCCAAGAGAGTTCTAGTCACCTTTATATCCTCCATAGCAGGTAGCTCAAGGCCTTGCACAAATAATGCTTAATAAATATCAATTTCACAGAGGTAAATTCCCAATAGTGATTATAATCTATCAAAAGACAATATGAAAACAGACAAATTGAAAGTGAATGAAAGTGTTGTTGTTTTTTTTACTTACATGGTAAATTACAGTTTATAAAGTGCGTCTACATACATCATTTATTTTACTCATTACAGCAATCGCAAGGTGAATATTAACAATAGCCCATTTTAATAGGTGAGCCTTAGACCACTAGAGACTCACCCAAAATAGTATAGCTAGTAAACACTGAACAAGAATCTCTGATCCAAACTCTATATTTCTTCTACTAAACACAACCTGGCTGGTGAAGGGGGGTCAGTCCCCTCCCCACTTGGTCTGATGCTAGGTTTGCTTGGCACCTGGGAATAAAGAGAGGAACTGAACTGTGATTATGAGAAAATGTGTTGTTCTACAGGCTCTCATTTCTTTCAAAATGGAGAGGAATCACAGTATGAAGTAGAGCAACAGAGGGTGCCTAAATGACATGTGAAAGACAGTTGGGACATAGCATGTTGGGGGGCAGTTCTCATAGTTAGATTTTATTGTTACTTTCCTCTAATTCCTGTCATCTATTGTTTCAGCTGCTGTGAGAGCTTTGAGTTTCTTCCCCAAGAAAAAAATCAAAGCCAATCCAATTTCTCTTCAATTATATAGTTTCACTCACATCCCTTAAAATATAATTAATTAGTGTGGTGTGTGGCCACTTCCGAACCAGGAGCCAAAACTTTTATTTTAGGAAAATATCTCCCACCCAAGGAGAGAGCTCTCCTTGCTTGTTCTCAGTGCCAAAAAGCAGAGTGTGAACAGATCATCTGTCTCAAACATATAGGTATCATATGGGCCCTATGTCTGATCTTTGAGGTCCAAGAAAATACAGAATCTCATCTGAGTAGCTCTTGAAAAATCTTCTGCAAATCTGTTTGAAATTGTCTGTTGGCTGGAGCTTTCACATTCACACTGATGGTGTCTGATTTTCCATTCCTTTCTTTAATAAGGTTTTTATACCTGGGGCCATTGATTTCAAGCTATTTTATTCTAGGGCTGTTAGGCTTCATACCAGCTGGAAAAACAGGAAAACCTTTCCTGGGCTCCAGGCTTCCCCTGCCCACCCACCCCTCCAAAGGGCTCAACAGGAGTCATTCTGATCATGCCTGGCAATGTCCTAATGTCAGCAAGAAGATTCTTCCAAGTAGAATCCAAGCATATACCAAAGACAAAATCGTCTGCCCTGATACATTTGTCCTTTGACCAAGAATTTTAAAGCACCTTTCCAAGACCAAAAAGTGAAATCTCCCTCCACAGAGAGTATTTTCTTGGCCAGTATCATTACAGCCAAAATGGTTCCAGTCATATATCTGCCTACATTCTGATTTAAGGGACAGAGAGGTTAAGGACATGCCCTTAGTTATTTGGGGGGGGGGGCAGGAGGGGGTTTGCAGTCAAGGGTGGTTTCTTGTGCACACTTCTCTCCCTGGGTCTCAGCATGGTTATTTACAAATAACATTTCCTTTGAAAGACCTTGTAAGTTTTTCTTAAATCAAACCAATTACTTTGGTGCCAGATTCCAAACATAGGACCATTACACCACCTCTTTTGTCTTTTATCTTCTCTATTTAACAGATTATTATTTATTTTAATGGAAATAACATCCAATGCTCGTATGTGTTTTGGAGAGAGGATGTGGGGTTGAGGAAAGGGGGGCTACAATCCATTGGTAGTCCCAATGGGAAAGATAATTCAGAAGGAGGGTGTATTCCAGGGGCATGATTCCCAAATGTATGCATTTAGGGGAGCTACACAGAGGGAAGTGCAATAACCTGGAGAAAGTGACAGGTGAAGTCTTACCGCTAATGGACCTAAAGAGAAAAGGGAAGAATTTATCAGAATCCAGAAGGAGAGAGTGTTAGATGGAATCTGTTGTCTTATGAAATGACTTTTAGTAGAGAGACACAGCCAGGTCTCACAGGGAGGAGGCCAAGGAAATACATCCCTGAGCTCACTGTTGTCCCCCTCCCACAGCTTCCTGCAAGGACTTCCCTTTGGCCAAACTCAAGAGACAGCCTGAGGGCCTAGAGAGCCCTCAGGATGTAGTCCATACAGATCAGCCTCTCAGGACCAATAATTTTGCTGGGTTCTTGTGATCCTTAGAAATAATAACTAGAACCACATATTGTATTACTGATATGCACCAGGGGCCAGTGCTTTATTTCATCTGATCCCTTTGCCACCCTATATTATGGGTATTTTATCTCCGACTTACATATATGGAAACTGAGGCTCAGAGACTTTCAATAAATGGACCAATGCCACACAGCTCGTTAGTGCCCCATCTTGGTTTTGAACTCCATTCTGTCTACCACCAAGGTTCTTGTTAATATGTCCCACTGCATATAAAGTGTCCATCATTGTGCTTAGTACTTAGTAAGGCTCCGTAAAAGGTAGCTTGGCAGGTAATGCCATTAATGATGATAAGAAAAGAGCTGCCTCTTATTTTTCAACCACTGTTTGCTATGTGCTGTGTGTCCTTTAAATAAATGTTACCTCAGTTAATCTTCACAGCCACCAATAGATCTTATCCAAGAAGGTCTATTGTCCCTGGAGACAGAAAACAATTTTGACCAAGGACTCTGTGGTGGCCATGAGAACGTGCCTCTTGGGTTTCCCTCTGCAGGGAGTAATTGACTAAGAGCCCCAGGGTTGCACTCTTAAATTTCATCATTGCCTTTGTTCTGAGGCCACACTTCTTACCAGCTACTCCTAATCAATGACTGAGTACAACTTGGGACACACTAAATCAGGCCTTCCCCTATGACAGTGATGGTGAACCTTTTGAGCTCGGCGTGTCAGCATTTTGAAAAACCCTAACTTAACTTTGGTGCCGTGTCACATATAGAAATTTTTTGATATTTGCAACCATAGTAAAACAAAGACTTATATTTTTGATATTTATTTTATATATTTAAATGCCATTTAACAAAGACAAATCAACCAAAAAAATGAGTTCGTGTGTCACTTCTGACACGCGTGTCACAGGTTCGCCATCACTGCCCTAGGAGATGTGGGATTTCTTTCATAAGCAATGTTGGCTTGGGTACTCTTTAGTGGCCTCACCAAACTTTTCTTAGAACTACTGTTTCCGAGCAACCTCCCTCCCTCCCTTCCTGCCATTCTTCCCTCTTCCCCTTGCCTCCCTCCCTCCCTTCTTTCTTCCCTTCTTTCCTTCTCTCTTTCATTTGGGGTCAGATCTGCATTATAGTCTGTGATCTCTCCCAGTCTTTCCCAGATTCCTCCTTATTTTTGCTCAGAGGCATTTCCCCTAAAATTTTTTTGCAAGTTTAATTGTCTTAGTATCTACTTGTTGGCAGATCTGTTTCTTAGCAGACCTTAACACAGGCCATAGCAATCTCACTGAAATCCTAGTTTTAAATATAGCATTTTACAGATGATTATTGAGTATCTGTTGAGTATCTGTTATTTACAGAGTTATATAAAAGATAAAAAGAGAAATAAATCAAGCACCTAGCCACAAGTAGTTTACAATCTAGCAACACATTTGGTAGGTACAAAGATACGCTGCTGGTTACCTGATATGCCAGAAGGAGAGACCTTACTGGGCGGTCAGATTCCATCCTTCTGTGTTTTATGTTAGTATCAGTGGGAATTCCATGCATGTTCTCTGACAATGTGTTTTTTTAAAATTTGGTTCTAAATCCAATATCAAACTGTGGTTTTTTTGAATCGTAAGTGGAAATGGCTTGGCAGGAAGAAAAAAATGAACCAGCTATCTTTGTCCAACTGTTTAAAATATGTATTTTCCAAGTATCCCATTCTTTCCACTGTTCTTTTCTTTTTTTAACAAAGACCCCACAAAATATGTTTGCACTCAGGAAATGCTCCTCTCCTCTGGGGCAAATAAAGGTAGCAACAGAGTCATTCCTGTAAAGCATTCTTTTTACTTATCCAACAGACTACTATGTATAGCCCACCCTCCCCATCCCCCAAGAAAATGTTCTCAAATTTTCTTACATAGATCTTTTCTTTCCTCATAATGAATTCTGGCAGTCTATGTGATATACACAAAGAGACAGAGAGAGGCACACACACAGAGACAGATCACTCTAGTTGCCTTTGTTGTTGGCTCTGAAACATATCTCGTACAAGTCAAATAATTACGAAATGAACTTGAATTTTCTACCATTTTCTTGCTTGAGGGAAGTCATGGGCTTTTTGTTTTGTTTTTGAAAGAAACCTATTGAAACTAATACAAAATAATATTGAAAGGAAACTGTAAATTGTAAAAATAAACATTTTAAAAATTAAAAGAAATGAAAAAAACTTAAAAAACCCCCACCTAAAATCTTAAAAAATAACAACTATCATTTTAACATACATGGAGTCTATAACAACTAAGTAATCACTCTGGAGGCAGAATGAAGCATCAGGATATAGATCATTTTTATAATTTCAAGTTATGTTATTAGTTTATTTAGTGATTTAACTGATTTCTCTCCTTTGATATGTTACTGAAGAACACAAACAACAAACAAAAACTTAGTCAAACTATTGCCTTCAAAGCTTTAAGATGTCTTCTCAACTGCCCAGGATGCTCTCATATGTACCCAAAACAGCCTATAAAATGTAAGCAAGCCCTAGCTGGTTTGGCTCAGTGGATGGAGCGTTGGCCTGTGGGCTGAAGGGTCCCGGGTTTGATTCCAGTCAAGGGCACATGCCTGGGTTGCAAGCTCGATCTCCAGTAGGGGGCGTGCAGGAGGCAGCTAATCAATGATTCTCTCTCATCATTGATGTTTCTCTCTCTCTCTCCCTCTCCCTTCCTCTCTGAAATCAATAAAAATATATATTTTTTTAAATGTAAGCAAGCAGTCAATGGAGAAAGCCTCTGCTTTTCTCGTGGCCAGATGCCTCAGTTAATTTGCTGTGGCATCTAGCTGATTCTGAGAAGCCCAGCATGAGTTCTGACTGGAACTCAATGAAACATGGGTCCCAAGCTGTTATCTCCTCACAAGTGAGATCTCACCCAGCTCACCCTATCAGAGGCCTCCGTGGGCTGCCTGGAATTCAGGACACCTATTCAGCTGCAGGGGCAGCATTCTCTTTACCTTACATTTCAGACACCCCAAACAATTACTCTTACTTGAAAACAATCTTGACAGAAGAAAAACAAGCAAGTATCCAAAACTCAATGAAATGAGTAAAATCTGTGGTCAATTTCATCAACTTTACTAGAGCTCAAGGAAAGCTTTTTTACAGAATCTTGCCTCCCTTCTGTGTGGTTTGTAAAATTTCACAGTCTTAGTATGGAATTCAGTCACAATCTGTTTTAAATGCTCTATGCTTACCTTCCTTTAATGTAGCTCCTTTAGGGTAAGAATCAGTGTGTACCCTCCCTCCCCCTGAACCACCTCACCCAGCAAAGGACACAATGGCTTGTACTTAGTACATCAAGAAATAGCTAATGGAAATTGGATGCCCTAAAAAAAAATAAATTGATTACTTTTGCTTTCACATATATTTTAACTTTCTGGACTACCGCTGGATGACCAAATTAAAAGAGAAGAATTTCAAATATTCATAAAGATATTTTCTGTAATATACATAAATAATGTACACAGATATTTGTAAACTGAACAATATTTGTCTTTGAATTTATGTGACCAAAACACTTATGTGATCGCAGTATTGATAACTGACTACTTTTGTTATTTAAAGTCATTTCTTATTTCTTTCTCTTTCCTGGCTCACTTTTTTTCATTAAAATCTCCCTGGGAAATTTTCCTTTCAAATGAGGTCAAAAGGATGTGGATTTTCTCCTTTCTGTGAGGCAGCCATCAGAGGAAGACACTAACCAACTAGGAGGGACAGAGAGAGACTCCTCTGAGAAATAGTTGAGCTTTGAGAATCATTCTCTGAGGTTTTATGGAAGAGCATTTTGAATTGTGGTTGATGTAAGGAATTAGGATTATAGTAGGAAGGTTAAAACATTCAAAAGTGGAGACAGCACTGATCAAAAGGCTTAAGGAGCACTCTGGGAAGCAATTCTGACTCCACAAGCAGCAATTGCCAGTCAACCCATTTTGTTATGATTTTTGGAGAGGAGTTGATAAGAGAAGGGGCAGGACAGGAAGAGGGAAAGTGCTTAAAGAAAGCTTGCCATGCGAAAGGCTTTTCTCTTCCTTATATGTTCTCTTAACTAACCAACAAACCATATCTTTATTAAAGACAAATACAATAGGGCCATTTTCACCTGAGAAGAATTTTACTCTATAACTGAACACTACCATGTGCTTTTCCCAGTACATCTGGTATTACTAATGGCCTGGATTATTGAAAGATTTTTCCAATCCCTGAGACAAAAGCAGAAGTGGCCACATCACTAGGCAGCACTAAAGAGAATTTTGAGCATCTGGCTATTTCAGTAATTAAGATGCCCAGAGCACTTTAGTCTGTTATTCAGCACAGACCAAAAAAGAAGTGGTTTCTACCATTTGCAGATATATTCCCTGCCTTATCTTACTTGTATCTTTTGGAGGCTGAGCACTAAACTTAGAGGCCCAAAACTGTAATTGAGCCCCAGTACTATTTATTATCTTGTAACTTTGGGCAAGTTATTTTGTCTCTCTGCGCTGGAATTATTCTACATATAAAATTGGAATAGTTTTACTTGTCTTACTTAACCAAAAGAGGTTTTTGCAAGGCCCAAAAGGAAAAATGAATGTGAAAGCATTTTATAAATTACAAATCACTATGCAACAGACTGTGTTAAATGAATTAGCTATTGGTTGGGGTCCTTTGATGATCTTTGCTTGAGCTCCACTACCATACAACATTTGGGTGGTCCTAACCTCGAGCAGACCTCCCATCTCCTGAACCCAGTGTTGGATGGAGCATGAATGAATTGAAACCAAATCAAATCTATGTTCTCCTTGTTCCTGAGAGATCTCCTGGTAATTAGCATTCCAGAGTTGTTTTCAAAGATAAAATTTGGGAAAGAAATAATAATTGCATTGATTTGGGTCCTTAAAACTATAGGGAATTGTCTGTTTCATGTATTCTATTAAATTATTTTTGGAGAGCCCAAATTAAATGATATACATTTATATATTCCATAGGATGCATATAAATGTATTCATTTTCTTTGATCCAGTTCTAGAAAACTGTTGTGAAAAGTATTCCTCTGCCCCTTGGATTTCAGTAAAGACGTTTATTCTTCCTACTAAATCATTTCAAATTATGGTCCATGCCAGGAGCATACATTATACCTCCTGCCAGTCAATAGCTAGACTGCAATGGCATTCATCCACATTCTCATTTTTACATAAATTGTTTTAAAACACATTCTCTCTATTACATCCCAATCTCATGCTGCCCAGCAAAATATACGTGATTCAATATAATACAAATAATATTATGATGCAAAATAGTTACCAAGGAGTCAAAATGGTGTTTAAAGACTTACTATAAAACCCATATGCTCACTCTGAAAATGTTCCAAATAAGCACTAGAAACTGACAGTTTAATGTGGTATTGAAAAGGTCAGATCAAGAAGCAGGAAGGCTCATGAAACAGAAGCACATGCTAAAGATATGGCCAAAAGAGTATCATGACTCCTGTAAAGAATTCAATATAACACGAGGCCCACATTTCTAGCCCCAAACTTAATATACTTCTTTCTGTTCACATAACAGACAAAATATCCTTTTTAGAGACATTGGAAAAGCAGAGCAATGTAGGTATTGTGTGTTTGCACTAATCCAAAGCAATGGAAAATTTAGCCACGAAATACCTTCCTTAGAATTAACAAATGTGAACACCTAGATTTTTAGTCTCCCCACATACCAAGATTTTAATTCAGTTGTCTGATGAGAATTTCCCATGTGCATATTTGATGTTTTCTATACAGTTTGCTGCTGGCTGTTTTCAAATAATGTTTCAGACATGATTATTGGTCCATATGTTCCCATGTTGTTTTTACAGTGTGAATCTCTTAAATAATCTTTGCTTACTTAAGTGTAGCTTCAAATATGCATCATTTAAAGGGACCTTGAAGGACTTGCCAAGGCCTATGTTAAATGTATGGCCTATTATAATACCATCCTTATATTTTCTCATGTTCTTATATCCCAGATGGAGAAATTGAGGCAGAAAATGGAGACTTTGATTCAGATCATTCAGTGATAGAGTCCAGAGAAAGAATTCATTATTTCCAGACTACTTTTATTATAACAATTTTCTGGAGCTGCCTTAGAAGACCTTCCTCCAGGCATGATCAGAACACTGACAAACAACTAACTGCCTTTAAAAACAAGAAAATGACTTCTGAAATGCCCTCTAATTGACATGAGTGAAATCAAAAGCCAATAGAACCAAATAACCTTGGCTCAGGCTGCATGACAATTCTGACAGTAAAATTCTGAAATGCAAACATGCAACTGCTCAGCAGAAACTAATAAAAAACCTCAACATGTCCCTCAATCCAACATAAATCAAAACAAACAATAACAGAGTCATCAGAGGTGCTTCCAAAATGATGTGGACGAAGCAAATCACTAAGCTGAAGTATAAAATAATTGAGGAGAAGCCTCCTTCTTGGAACTCGGCAGCGAACCGCAGGATAACATGTGCTTCCCTCGTTTAGTTTTCCCACCAGTGTAGGTGGCCACCTGACTCCGTCTGAATCGGGGCTGCTGCCTGTGCACCAGGTCCAATGGGCAGTTGCAGCCAACCCCCAAACTCCATTTAAATGAGAATTGGAGTCAACAAAGTATTTAATCATATATTTTCTGAAATAAGGAAAAATACAAGAAAAGCAAACAAACAAAAAAGAACATAGGAATCATAGGCAGAAGGCTATCCCAGGATTCCCCTATCCTAGAATGAGAAGTTGGAACAATGAAAAGATTAAATTTAGAGGATTCTTTGGTTTGTGGCTACTACTCAGTACCCCCGTATTTGGATTCAAAATTACTTATTAATTCTTACAGCAACATTGGTAGCAATGTGCAGCAAGGAATGGGTGTTTTTTATTCCAAAATTGAGAGATTATTTCTGATTCAAAAAGTATTCTTTAAAGTGAGAATTGGAGAATAACAGAAATTACATTGCCACAGCAATTATTTGTAAGTCAGCAAAAATAAGAGCAACAGAAATAAAATCTTAACGTGCTGGTTCAGAAACACTACTCTACTCCCTCCCTTCAAAACTGTTGTCACAGGTGTAGTTTTATGTTTACTTTGTAATGTATTTCATGACAAGTTCTTCCTCAGTTGAGAAGTCATTTTGAAAATGTTTTCAATGGCAAAGTGTGTTTTGAAGCATTCAAGAATTCATAGCAAATTAAATTATCTAAACCAAATTTTATATAGCTTTTAGACCTATTTCTAAATTGAGAGCCATTCAAAGAAATTGTCTGTTCACATATATTAGTATTCATCTGTTAAAAATTCATGACTTTTAAAAAAATGTTTTTATTGAAGAGAGAAAGGGAAAGGAAGAGGGATAGAAACATCATTGATGAGAGAGAATCATTGATCGGCTGCCTCCCGCATGCCCCCTACTAGGGATCGAGCCCGCAACCTGAGCTATACTGGCCAGGCTCAAATTCATGACTTTTTTTTAAAAAGAAACTGTCCATAAAAATCATAGAATCATAAATTTGATAAGCTAAAGGACTTTGGAGACTACCTACCTATTAGAATCCCCTCAATAGAAAAATAAGACTTGGTTAGTAAACCTAATCCTAACCTCAATCAGACAGTTTTATATAAAAAATAAATCTACCAGTAAGTTGCTCTTTTAAAGGCTTATTTCAATCCTTTCCCAATAACTTCAAAAGAGAAAAAAATCAAATTTGGCATCTTGTAAATTGCTTCCTAAAAGATGCTGAACATCACTAATTATCAGAGAAATGCAAATTAACACTAGAATGAGATATCACATCATGCCTATCAGAAAGGCTGTCATCAATAAATCAAGAACAAATGCTGGTGAGGATGTGAAGAAAAGGGAACCCTTGTGCACCGTTGGTGGGAATGCAGATTGGTGCAGCCACTGTGGAAAGCAGTATGAAGTTCCTTCAAAAAATTAAAAATGGAACTGCCTTATGATCCAGCAATTTCACTTCTGGGAATATATCCAAAGAAACCTGAAACACTGATTCGAAAGAATATACGCACCCCTATGTTCATTGCAGTGCTATTTACAATAGCCAAAATTTGGAAGATGCCCAAGTGCCCATCTTTAGATGACTGAATAAAAAAGTTCTGGTACATTTACACAATAGAATACTACTCAGCCCTAAAATAAATAAATACATACATACATACATACATACATACATACATACATAAAATCTTACCTTTAGCAACAGTATGGATGGACCTACTAAGGTTCATGATTATGCTAAGTCAAATAAGCCAGATACCATATGATTTCACTTATATGTGGAGTCTAATGAACAAAATAAACAAACAAAATAGAAACAGATTCATAGATACAAAGAACGCAACTGACAACTGTCATAGGGGATGGTGGCTGGAGTTATGGGCGAAATATATGAAGGGATTAAGAAAAAGAAAAAACCTCATAGACACAGACAACAGTATGGTGATTACCAGAGTGAAAGAGGAGTGGGGAAGGTAGGAGAGGGTAAAGAGGGATAAATGGTGACAGAAGACTAGACTTTGGATGGTGAACACATAATACAATATACAGATGATGTATTATAGAATCATTCACCTGAAACCTATATAGTTAACCAATGTAACCCCAAGAAATTCTATAAAAAGAAGCTATATGCACACACAGTAAATTCTTTCTAATTCTGATTTTCGTACATTTTTATTTGCTTATCCCTTAAGACACTGATTTTCAACTAGTATGCCACAAGAATTTTTAAAACATGCAATATATTATTATTGAGTCAGGGGAACTGACCTCCTTTCCCTTAGATTGTCAAATAAAAAAAATGGTAACAGCCAACACAATAATAGCTATCTGGTGTAAATTGAATCAAAATTATACCTATTTTTTTGTTAGATCAGTAAAAATATATTTTTGGTGTACCACAGAATTTTAGTAATTAGTTTATGGGTGCCATAAGATGAATAGGGTTGAAAATTGCTGCCTTAAGATAATATATTTTTCAAAGTTGTGTATGGGAAATGTGTGTGTATATATAAGTCCATACATTTGTAAGAAAATGGGCATCGAGGAAACCTGAGTAGATGTATCTCTATGGCTAATGGGAGAGAGCAAGAATTAGCATTTGTGGCTGCATACAGGGAATTTTTACTGTTGAAGTCATTATGACATTTCAGAGGGGAATCCTCCAAAATTTCTGAATAGATATAGTGACTATCTCATAAATTACACCTACTGGTTGTGCTTTCTTCCTGCAAAGAGAATGCACTGAATTTGTGGGTGTGAGCCAACATATTAGAATGTGCCAGCTCATGGTTGTGACTCCATTTGATATCTACTTTTTTATGCCAAATAAATCCAGATCCTAAAAGCCCACATTTCAGTAAAGTTGAAGGGCAGATACAAAGCAGCATGATTCCTACAAATCCTTGGAAGCCTAATTGAAACTTATCTGTCAAGGAACTGTAGAACCCAAAAACTAAAACCATCTTGCTCAACATCCTTGTTTCCAAGATGAGAAATTTCAAGCCTAGAAAGGTGAAGTGCCTTCCTCAATGTCACAGACATAGTTCATAACAACTAGAACATTGAAGGCCGGTCCAGTGGTTCTCCTGAGTGACAAATTCAACGAGAGAACAAATGTGAGATGGCTCAATGTGGTTCTTCCTGAAATCAGAATGCAGCCTTAATGTTTACTAAATTTTTTTTTCATCTGTGATTTTTGGTTGGTACTCAACTATCATGTTGATTTGGTATATATGTTTATAAAGTAAACCTAAACTCCAACTCCTCTAGACTATTACCATTTAATATATACATTTAATTCCCTTGGACTCTATAACTCTGCTCTTAAAACTCTGACATAAAAGGCCTACCTATAATTTAAAGAATATCTTACATTCATCTCCTTTCTGATGATTTCCTGCAGGCTTCAGCCAGAAAGGGAACCTTCTAAGCCTTAGGTCATCTCATTTACACCTCCTATTTAGCATTTATTGCAGACTTCCTTTACTGATGTTATTCATATGTGCATTATCTGCCCTCACCATATCTAAGACACTTGGAGTGTAAGTGGGTACATGCCCCTTTCTCAGTTATATTCCTAAAGCACAACCTTTTGCCTTTTGGGGAAGCCCATCAGCCTCTGAGAAGTTACAGTCTAATTTGTATTATGGTGGATTACTTATGATTCTGGATCCTGCAACAAATTAGGAAGCCATGATTCTCTAGGATTATGTTTATCTGTTGGTTAGTTTTTAAAAGCTCCCATTGCATTTACTTGTTTTTGTATCCTCCACTTAGGGAAATTAAATACTGAAATAACATTATGCCTAGTATATAGTAGGTGCTCAAAAAATATAGCTACACAATACCATGGAAATCTCTATAAGGTGGTATTGTAATACTAACCCATTTTTTTAAAAAAAGGCTGTGCAGTATTACATAGCATGAATAAACCTATTTTATCTGATCACATCTCTAATAAGGATATTTAATTTGTTTCCAATTTTTTTGGCCACTGCAAACAAGTCTGCAATAACCAGTTTTCTACACTAAGTTCTGCTATAACTTGATATATGCATACCTAAAAATCACCTGCTTATGCAAAACTGTGCAATGAAAACTATAGGGCTTCTGGAAAGTATGTGGTAAGGGGGCACGACACACAAAAGCCACCAAAAAAGACAACATACCTATTGAAAAATATATTGGAATTTAAAAATGATAGGTTCTGTAACATGGACTACAGATGGCCAAGAGACATATGTAAACATGCTCAAAGTCATTAATCATCAGAGAGATGCAAATTAAAATTAAAATGAGGCATCACTCATACCTGTCAGAATGGCTACCATCAACAAATCAACAAATGACAAGTGCTGATGAGGATGTGGAGAAAAGGGAACTTTTGTGCACTGCTGGTGGGAATGCAGACTGGTGCACCACTATGGAAGACAGTATGGAGTTTCCTCAGAAATTAAATATGGAACTTCCATTTGACCTAGTGATCCCACTACTAGGAATATATCCTAAGAATCCATAAACACTAATCAGGAAGAATATATGCACCCCTATGTTCATAGCAGCACAATTTACAATAACTAAGATCTGGAAACAGCCCAAGTGCCCATCAGTAGATGAATGAATAAAAAAAGCTATGGTACATTTACAACATGAAATACTATGCAGCTGTAAAAAAGAAGGAACTCTTATCCTTTGAGACAGCATGGAGGAACCTGGAGCCTATTATACTAAGCGAAATAAGCCAGTCAGAGCAAGACAAGTATCACATGATCTCACTCATACGTAGAATCTAATGAACAAAATAAACTGTTGAAAAAAAATAGATCCAGAGACATAGAAGCATGGAAAAGACTGTCAAATCTTAGAGGGGAGACGGGGTGAATGGGTGGGTGAGATGAGATTAACCAAAGGACTAGTACAGATGTATGGATAACCCATGGACCAGACAATAGTGTGGTGAAGTCCTGGGGTGGTGTGGGCTAGAAGGGGACAATAAGTGGGGAAAGGGGACATCTGTAATACTTTCAACAATAGAGATTTTTAAAAAAATTTTTAAAAAATAATAGTAGCACACTATTACAAATGATAAATGGTTAAGAAATACATAAATCCTATAATAAATATGACACTGGAACGTGAAAAAGACCTGAAATTTGCTTGAGGAAGTAGGTATCAGAAGGGTGGTTGTTTGTGAGTTATTGTGAAGTGGTGAAAGGAGGGTTATCTGAAATTAGATGGAAAGTTATATAACACCAGATGTGGACGGGTGTGGCTCCTCCTGAACTGAGGTAGCTGGAGATGTATGAGGTGTCTGTGTTTTGTGTTTTCCCAGGCAGCTTGGTCCAGCTGGGTGCAGTTTCCTGCCATCCCTTAGCATTTCTTGCAAAGGAAATTGTGCATAAGCCAAAGCGAAATTCATGTTATGCTCAAAGTGTTCCCTAATATATCAATTGCATTGGAATAAATTCACATTTTCAAAGTAAAGCATTATAGCAGAAGTGACTTTGTATGTATCCTTAGATGCCAGGGCTTTCATTCCTATGGGTTAGATTTCCAGGATAGAGATTGATAGGTTAAAGAATTTGTGCTTGTGTTATGTTTGTTTGTTTTGGGGTGTGTGTGTGTGTGTGTGTGTGTGTGTGTGTGTGTGTGTGTGTTTAGGTACTGCCAGATTGTACCCCAACCAGTTTTAATCATTTTAAGATGTTTTCTATTTTCACATCCTCTGAGAACACAATTCAGGCCCACACTCTATATCACATCACCACCGCCCACTCCAGTTTGAGATAACAGTTGTGAGATTGGGTGAGATTTCCAAGAAGGGACCCTGAACCCCCCTGGACCCTGCTTTGTACTAGTTTAGCCAAAGCAGCCAATTGGTTAACTTAAAGGACCAGGCACTTCCTGGGACAATTAGGGAAGCAAGCTACTCCTACCTATCTGCCCTTCACCTCTGTCTACACAGCTCAGGACCAGAAATAGAAGTTTCTTCAGACCCCAGGATACTTTTAAAAATAAAATTTCATCATATTACCCAAAAAATATCTTTGGCAAAACTTTCAATACATAAAAAGGAGAAGAAAAAAATTTACTTATGATTCCACCAGGTGGAGATAACCATTTTTAATATATTAGTGAAGTCTATGTCTATATGCTTTGATAGCATATGATACTGAGTTTTATCTTGACTATTTTCATGTCATAATTATTATTAAGGAGCTTCGTATTAACATTATTTACATACCTACATAATATCCCATTTTACAATATATCATGATTTACCTAGACAGTTTCTATTATTAAAAACTAGAGGCCTAGTACACAAAAATTGGTGCATTCAGGGTGGGGTGGAGGGAGGCTGGGCCCAGCCTGCACCCTCTCACAGTCTGGGACCTCTCGGGATATGTCCACCTGTTGGCTTAGGCCTGCTCCCCAGGGGATCGGGCCTAAGCTGGCAGTTAGACATCCCTCTGGTAGCCCAGGAGCCCTTGGGGGTTGTCCACCTGCCAGCTTAGGTCTGCTCCCTGGGGGAGCGGGCCTAAGCTAGCAGTCAGACATCCTTCCTGCAGCCTGGAAGCCCTCAGGGGATCTGACAGCTTGGGGGATGTCCACCTGCCAGCTTAGGTCTGCTCCCTGGGGAGCGGGCCTAAGCTAGCAGTCAAACATCCTTCCGGCAGCCTGGAAGCCCTCAGGGGATCTGACAGTCAGACATCCTTAGCACTGCTGAGGAGGCGGGAGAGGCTCCCACCACCAGAGCTGCACTTGCAGCCATCAGCCCGGCTTGTGGCTGAGCAAAGCTCCCCCTGTGGGAGCACACTGACCACCAGGGGGCAGCTCCTGAGTTGA
>NW_005372021.1:25875-27531 GCF_000412655.1 Myotis brandtii | reverse complement strand
TATATACCACACACACACACACACACACACACACACATTACATATGTAATTATTTCTTTAGAATAGTCTCCAAGAAGGTGGATTTCTGGATCAACATAAGAATATGTTTAAGGCTACTGACAACTTTCATAAAATTCCTTTTCAAAAAAGTTACACCAATTTATAGCTCCACAAATCCAGCCTTACCCAGATTTTAATATTATCTTTTGTAAACCTATTCTAACTTAATGTTCGAAATATATTCTCTTCATTTTCATTTTTGTTACTTGTTAGAATAAAGTATTTTATTATTTTTAGTAGCCACTATCTGTCCTCTACGGAAAATTTTTAGGTTCTATCTCATACCTCTTAATTTATTATGATATATTGTCTTAACAAATTAATCATATTAATCCACTGTCTATTATATTTACTGCAAGTATTTTTAACAGTTTATTGTTTAGTTTTTATCTTTGTGAGGCTTTTGTATATTATAGAAGTTTTCTGAAGTTTAAAAATTTTTATCTGGTTAGAATTAAAGTTTAATTCTTTAAACTTTGGTCATCTCAACTTGTTTGCAATTTGAGAGTTTCTTTTTAATTTTTTAATTTATAAACAGTAAATTCACTTGTGGTGATTTACTATTCCATGGGTAATGAAAAAATAAATGAATCTCTATGATATCACCATAACTGTGGTAGAGAACATTTCCATCATAGCAAAGAATTCCCTCATGCTCCCTCCTTATAGTCAGCTCCCACCCTTGAGCCCTCATTCCTGGCCACTACATGGGAGAACATATTGGCCAATGTTATCACCAATAAGGGTTTAATCTCCAACATTTATAGGGAACTCATACCGCTTAACAAAAGGAAGATAAACAATCCAATCAAAAAATGGGCAAAGGACCTAAATAGACACTTTTCAAAAGAGGACATTCATAAAGCCAAGAGACATATGAAAACATGATCCAAGTTACTAATCATCCGAGAGATGCAAATCAAAACAACAATGAGGTACCATCTCACACCTGTCAGAATGGCTATCATCAACAAATCAACAAACGACAAGTGCTGGAGAGGATGTGGAGAAAAAGGAACACTCGTGCACTGCTGGTGGGAACGCAGACTGGTGCAGCCACTATGGAAGACAGTATGGAGTTTCCTCAAAAAACAAAACATGGAACTCCCATTTGACCCTGTGATCCCACTTCTAGGAATATATCCCAAGAAACCAGAAACACCAATCAGAAAGGATATATGCACCCATATGTTCATAGCAGCACAATTCACCATAGCTAAGATCTGGAAACAGCCTAAGTGCCCATCAGTAGATGAATGGATTAGAAAACTGTGGTACATCTACACAATGGAATACTATGCTGCTGTAAAAAAGAAGGAACTCTTACAATTTGCAACGGCATGGATGGAGCTGGAGAGCATTATGCTAAGTGAAATAAGCCAGTCAATGAAGGAAAAATACCACATGATCTCACTCATTCATGGATAATAAAGACCATTACAAACTTTTGAACAATAATAGATACAGAGGCAGAGCTGCCTCAAACTGATTGTCAAACTGCAGTGGGAAGGCCAGAGAGGGTTGGGGGGCAGAAGGGAGGGGAGTAAGAGATCAACCGAAGGACTTGTATGCATCCATATAAGCATAACCAATGGA
>NW_005372021.1:18215-25220 GCF_000412655.1 Myotis brandtii | reverse complement strand
TTTATGTTTAACTTTATGAGAAACTGTACACTGTTTTTTCAAGTGACTATAGATTTTTGTGTACCTACCAGCAGTATCCCAAAAGTTACAGTTGCTCTAATCCAGTGGTCGGCAAACTGCGGCTCGGCAAACCGCGGTTCGTGAGCCACATGTGGCTGTTTGGCCCCTTGAGTGTGGCTCTTCCACAAAATACCGACTTCTGTGCATGGGCCACGAAGTTTGAATCGCACTGTATGTGCACACCCGCATGTGGTAGTTTGTGGAAGAGCCACACTCAAGGGGCCAAAGAGCCGCATGTGGCTCGCGAGCCATGGCTTACCGACCACAGCTCTAATCCTACTCAGCATCTATTAGTTTTGCTAGCCATTTCAATAGCTATGAAATAGTACCTCATTTCTATTTCAATTTGCATCTTCCTAATGACTAATAAAGTTGAGCATCTTTTCATGTGCTAATTTACTATCTGTGTATCTTCTTTGGAGAATGGTGTGTTCAGATGTTTGTTGTTGCTATGGGTACCCACTGAACACCTCAGGCTTCAAATACTCTGGAAAGACCTTCACTTAAGGGTGGGGACAGGTTTCCTAAACAGTTTTCTCAGCATCTAATTCACTCTGAGCCTTAGGTCTTCCCTTTGCACCAACTTCAGAAAAGGTATGGCTCCAGATTCTTGCAACAATACCAAGAGTTTTCCACTGATGTTTGTTACTTTATACCTGATGGCCTGGTGTGGGGGGTGGAATTAGTGAGGTTAAAGCCTCTATTCTGATTAAAACTCTGTGATAGGCATATACTGTTTACCTGGGTCTGGAGTGTGTTATTCTAAGTGATCCTGCCCCTCCTCCAGCTATAGTTCCAGATGCAGCACAAATGTGTACTTGTATCTCCCTCAGAGAGAGGTTTTTTCTTATTCACTTCCTCAAGATGCCTTTGCATTTGCTTTTTACCAGTGCTTTATGGGCAACAACATCTGTTGCCCTCCATAGGCACATAGACTCAGGCTTTTGTTTCTTGGACGATATTGGGAAGAAGTGTCCTGCTGTGGTTTTGAACATTCAACAGTGATAGTAGCCCTACAGTCTTGGTGAGTGGGAACCCAGGCTGCTGAGCTCTTGCATAACCTCCATCCCTGCCACTGTGGCTCACTGTGCCAACACTGGGGAGACTAACAGCAAATGTTGGCTGACAACTGACCAAGTCATTGTGTCTACTTGTTTAGTACTTATTCAAGGGTTGATACTCTAGGCAAAATACTTTCACACCTTTTCCCCCATGCTACAGATCTATCCATGTGCCTCTTCCCCAGACTTCCTTCTCTCCAAGATTCCAATATTTCTCTTTTCACCACCCTGGTTCCCATCCCAACCCTGGTCCAACCACCAATCCATTAGCTACAACTCAAGGGTCCATGTAAATCTTAGCTCAGGCTGTTTCTCTCTCCACACAGTGGATGACCAAAGCTTTGCTCATTGGGAGAATTTTCCCTCACTACTGTTTTTCAGGGTTATTCCAAGAGGGGCATCAGGGCAGCAGTAATACTATTATAACTTTTCCCTATATATCAAACCAACACATACATGAAATAAGCTTCACTTTTTTTCTTCACCTGCTGGCTGATTTTAAAGAACCCCCATGATTGTAAGCTGAATGAGAGGCTCTGGTGCAAAAATTTTAGGTGGTATATGGGTATGGACCACCTACTCAGGCCTGACCATAGATTTGCCACAATAATGGATTACCATTTTCTGTCTGCCCAATACTCTGCTCTAGTTGCAAGATCACCCTGTGCCACAAGGTAAGACATTCCACCTTCACTCTCCCTCAGTAGCAAGCCAAGAGCTGTTTTCCAACAGGTTTAGGCTGCAGATGCATTACAATACCTGCTGCATTACAATAATTGCAGATGGCATGGCCCTGTTTCAAAGCCATAGAGGCCTATGATTATTTTCATAATCCCCACCTGGCCATCTTTTCCCACCACAGATACTTTCATTACCAAAAGGTCTGCTGGATTGCAGGCCCAATTGGTAGGGCTTATCCTGCCCTGGGCCTCACTCAAAGTCACCTTCTGTGTCAGTTAGGAAATGAGTCAGAACAGTATACCCAAGTATGGAATATGCTACCTCCAGAACCAAAGAGGCCACCTAGGCATTGTGCTTAATTCTTTTTAAAAATTCTTTATTGTTTATAGTATTACTGGCAGCAGTTTCCTTTGCATTTGTCGGGGTGTCCTGTTCACCTCACTCATGTGCTGGGTCACTGAATTATCAGAGTTTATTTCATATCATGTATCTTACCAAGGTCTCTCTGCTCCAATTAACATGGAATCATCCATAGATCAATGTTATGTTTTATGGAACATCCAGGTGGTCCCGATGTTGTTGGCCCAAACTATGACAGAAGGTGGAGAGTTATTTGTGGCCCTGGGGTAAGGCCACAAATGTATATTGTTATTTATCTCATGTGGATGAGACATGCTTCTTGATCCTTCTTCTGAATAGGAAAAGGAAATAATGCATTTTTCAGATCAGTGTTGCATGCTTTGTATCTTAGGTCCTTTATTAATTTGCTCCAGCAAAGATACAGAAGCTATAATTGAAATTACCTCTTGCTTGAATTTTTTATCCTTCCCTAGGATGCAATCAAGTTTTTAAACAGAAGATGTGATAAGGAGCTCTTCCTCTGTGTCCTTTGAATCTCCAACAGTGGCATTAATATCTATCACCATCCCTCTACCCAAGATGGGCATTATTTTGGTTCACAGTTTTGACAGTGGAGTGGAGGCCAATTTCAGAGGCTCCCGCTAATTCTCTTACAGTAGAAATTACAATAGAAATTACTCCATAGGCTCAGAACCCAATTTTTATATTTTGCCAACTACCAAGTATATCTATTCCAATTATATATTCAGGGACTGGGGAAATAATGGGATGAGTACCTAGCTCTAGTGAATGCATATAGCTAGTTTTGGGCCAGGACTCCATCTCTTACCTGTCCTCACAGAGACCCATTCCGACAAGGGCACCGTGATGATGCTTCAGGTCTCTAGGTATCAATGTCAATTGGGCGCTGTGTCCACTAGTCCTCAAAATGTCTGAGCATTACTCTTTTCCCAATGACAGTTACCTGAGTAAATATTCTAAGTCTCTTTGGGGAAAGACTGAGGGAATTATTGCTATATACATTTACCATAGTATTGCAGGGTCCTTCTGGGTACCAAGCCTCTCCCTACGTCAGTGGGTCCAGGAAACACAACTTTTGTTTGACTATTTGCTTTGGCATGTTGACCATCCATTCTTGATTTATTTTGTTTGTGTAAATTAAGTAATGTGCTTATTGGCTTCCCACCTATCCTGCCCCTGGGAAACCTGAGTGTTTTAAACCATCACAGAGCCCTCTGCATATCAGTTCCTCTGGCTGCTAGGCTGACCATGCTACTCATTATACTAATTGCACCCACCTTGCTTATCATAATTAAGTGCTACTCATTATACTAATTGCACCCACCTTGCTTATCATGATTAAGTGCTACCACCGACTCTTTACCAGCCAATGAGTTCGTGTGTCACCTCTGACACGCGTGTCAAAGATTCGCCATCACTGACCTAGACTCTTTACCAGCCTGACTTAAAGACACAGATCTCAATTAGCTTCTCAGCTATGCAGATGTACCTCTTACAAGAAAATTCCTCACCACTTTGCTAAATAACTGTAGTCTAGACCCTCTTGTGGAACACAGTTAGTTGGGGAGTATCCCCATTTTACCTAGCTATCCACTCGAGGAAGCCCTGTTCTCGCAGACTTTTGATTCCTGCCTCCACTATCTGTCATGGGAATCCTGACATTTCTGCTTAACTTAATGTGTTTCATCATTTCTCCCAAGCTGCCAAGAGCCGTCTTAGAAGCATATTAGCTCTATCTCCTAGGTTCTTGATAGGGTGTTAAATCCTATAGCCTGGAAGAGTGCTCTTATGTAAATAAAGACTCTATTTCCCAACTTGATGTTCTTTCTCCACCTTGATCCAGCACCCTCAAGAAAGATGCGCGCACGCGCACAAACACACACACAGGCAAACACACATCTTCCTGGCAGCTGCCAATACAAATTAGCCTGGCCCAATAGTTCCTTGGACATAGAATCTCTTTGCTCCCTTAGTAGGCCTAGCACACCTTGGCTGGGTTATGTTATGCATAACCCTAGTTCTTGGTCTGGTGTCCAGGAGTGGAGGTGGAGATAGTTTCTGAAGGGAGTGTGTGTTGTCTCTCAAAACCTCAGTGTCATCTTCAAGCAATGGGGAAGGTGATGACTAACACTTAATAGAGTTAAGTAGGCTACTTCTGTGGGCCCAGAGTTTAAGGAAGTATGGGTTTTCAAGATTTTTGAGGAAATAAATATAGATGCCCCATTCCAAGTCACAACATCCTAATGCTTTCTAACTGGGGCCCTAATCTCCATATAGTTAACTTGCTGGGGTTAAAAATTCAACCCTCTCTGAAGTTCCACTACCTTCACAATTAAGGCCTGGGATTGATCCTCAGCTTGTTCTTTTTATAGTTGTAGGAGATAACATTTTTTCTTTGTATGCTGCCAAGAATGTCCCCTGGCTTGCACACTTTACCTCAATTTGATGATTAACCAACTTTAGCTTTTGTCTTTCTCCAATGCATTGCTTGCACACAGCAAAAGTCATCTGATTCTACTGGCCTTATAATTCTACTTTACCAGAACCTCTCAAATACCTGAGATATTGCCCCTGCCAGGGATTCTCTTTCACTGTACCCTACCCCAATTTACTACTTATGGAAGTTAACAGCTGCACTGCTACATCATGCCATGGGCTATCAGTGTCCCACCCACCACCAGGGATTGTGTTCTCATTTCCAACACAGCCAGCAGGTGACCCAGCTCCAAAATTCCATTGCAGAGTCTGGTTCCTCAGTCTACTCCAGGCACCAACTAGTATTTAAGTTGGGTTCCCCAGAAAACAGATTCTAATGCTGAACAACACCCATAAGGGAGAAAAGAATGATGACTGGGCAGAGGGAGAAGCTGAACAGCAGTGCAGTTATGCCAGAGCCCTCGCAAGTCCTTCAAGAACCCTTGCAGCTAGAATGGCTCTTCAGAGTTTTCTAGAATTGAGGCAAGGAGGCTGGGTCTTTGTAAACCCACTTAGATCAATTATTTAATGTGAGCTATCTCCAGGGAGAGGGTATGACCTTGAGCAAGGCTGCACCATTTATTTTAGAGAAATTTCCAGAGAGATTCTCAGCAGCCAATACTCCCCTCAGATGTGTGAATGGGTGTCACACACTTGCAGGGGAATCTGCATCACATACCACAATAGCCACCACATACTTCCACAACAATAACAAAATAGTATTTGGGAAAGATGTTCATGAAAGTCAGCATAATGAACAGGTAGAAGAATAATTTATATTATAACACAAATGGAGAAATTAATATCACTTAGCCACTAGTAAATAAAAACAGGGAGGGACCAAACAAACTCTGGCCAAGAAGAAACCTTCTCATAGCACAAGATATGTTCTGTCAGCTGCACAACCTCTCCACACCTGAATCTGTCTCCACCTTTAAGTTGGTGCAATGGCCATACACAGTTCTACCTGCTGCCCTTCCACACATCACTCACTGGGTTCTGCCTCCAGGGCAGGGACAGTTCTCAGTTTCCAAAGTGGATATTGTTTCGTGCAATTATACACCAACTACTACTCAATCAGCTCTCTGCTTTTACTAGTAAAGAGAAAAGATTTGGGGAGGGGGTCTGGTTTCTGGTTCCACATGTAAGAAGCTCACAAGTCAGCATTTAATCTTAACAAGTAAAAAGCTGAACAGCTGAAAAATCAACAACGCACCTTGGATCTGTAATAGACAAAGACACCGGGCAAATGCTGCCCCCAAGATCAGAGAGACAGGTGAATACAGAGAGTTATGGCTTCCGGGGAGTGCAGGCAGGAAACATGAAACTGCAATTGACGAATTACTGAAGGCCCAGCAGGGACAGGTCTGACGGTTAAAAACTCAGGCAATCCAATCATAGGGGTACCCCACAATACTGTGAGATTTACCTCCAGGAGCTTGACCAGATTCCCTCAGAAATATTGGAGAAACATCCCCTCCTCTTCTGGCAGAGCGAGAGGAACCATTCTGAAATATCCCAGAATACTCAGTTCTTCTTTAAAAGGTCTGCCCTCAGGAGAAGGTAATTAAGCTGAGCCTAACCTGCTGGGTATTATCAGAACCTAACTAACCTGAGGGAAGGGAAAAACTTAACTCCAGTCAGCTCTAGCCATACTGTTCCACCTAAAGGGGGAGAAAAAACCTGAGAAACACTTGTGAAGTTCACAGTCCAAGGGCAGAGCCTCACTAAAAGACCTAAAAATAGGACTACAGGACACTTATTCTCCCTCCATACCTTGCCACCATATTACTAAAGGCCTATTCACAACATTTCCTTTTGCATGGCACATCATGTACAGCTATCAGGAAAAAATTACAAGGCATACCAAAAATGAAAAAAACAACTTGAAAAGACAGAGCACCAGCAGAATCAGACATGGTCGGGATATTGGAATTTAAAACTGTTATTAATGTGCTAAGAGCTTTAATGGATAAAGTAGCCTGTTCTAGCACGCAAGAACAGATGGGTATGAACACAGGGGTGCATGTATTCTTTCTGATGAGTGTTTCAGGTTTCTTAACAAGTAAAAAGCTGAATAGCTGAAAAATCAACAACTCATCTTGCATTTGTAACAGGCAAGGACGCTAAGCAAACCGCTGCCCCCAAGATCAGAGAGACAGACGAGTGAATACAGGGAGTATATCTTAGGATATATTCCTAGAAGTGGGATCACTGGGTCAAATGGGAGTTCCATTTTTTTTAAAGGAAACTCCATACTGTATTCATAACAGCACACTTTATAATAGCTAAGATTTGGAAACAGCCTAAGTTCCCATCAGCAGATAAGTGGGGGGGGGGGGGGAAA
>NW_005372021.1:6635-18199 GCF_000412655.1 Myotis brandtii | reverse complement strand
CATTTGCAACAACATGGATGGACCTGGAGAGTATTATGCTGAGTGGAATAAGGTGGTCAGAGAAAGATAAGTATCACATGACCTCACTCATATGTGGAATCTAATGAACCAAATAAACTGATTATCAAAAATAGACCCAAAAACATAGAAGCATGAAGAGACTGTTAAACCTCAGAGGGAAGGTAGGGGAGGGGGGGTGGGAAGAGATCAACCAATGGACTCTTATGCATATATGCATAACCCGTGGACACAGACAGAGGAGTAGTGAAGGCCTGAGGGGCGGGGGAGGATGGGAGTGGGTTGGAAGAGGTTAATGGGTGAAAAAGGAGGACTTACCTATGTAATGCTTTCAACAATAAAGATTATTTTTTAAAAGAAAGAAAGAAAAGCTTAGTTTTAGCAAAGAAAGAAAGAAAGAAAGAAAGAAAGAAAGAAAGAAAGAAAGAAAGAAAGAAAGGAAGGAAGGAAGGAAGGAAGGAAGAAAGAAAGAAAGAAAGAAAGAAAGAAAGAAAGAAAGAAAGAAAGAAAGAAAGAAAGAAAGAAAGAAAGGAGAGTGAGCAGATGGGTATGTAAGCAGAGAGAAAGAAATGAAGGAAGAAAGGAAGGAAGGAAGGAAGAAAGAAAGGAGAGTAAGCAGATGGGTATGTAAGCAGAGAGAAAGAAAACCTAAGTAAGAACCAAAAGGAAATGCTAGAGATCAAAAACTCTGTAACAAAAAAGAAGAATGTTTTTGATGGGCTTATTAGTAGACGAACATAGCTGAGGAAAGAATCTCTGGCTTGAGAATATATCAATAGAAATCTCCAAAGCTGTAAAGCAAAAAAAAACAATGACTTTTAAAAGCAGAATATCCAAGGATTCTGGGCATTTACAAAAGGCGTAACATATTGTATGTGTAACCAGAAGGAAAAGAGAGGAAGGAACAGAAGAAATGTAACAAAAAATAATGACTGAGAGTTCCTCAAAATTAATATCAGACACCAATCCACAGATCCAGGAAGCTCAGAGAACACCAAGCAGAATAAATACCAAAGAGAAGAGACTGAAATTACTTGAGTAGATTAATCAGCATAGGTTATTATAGGAAGGAACACTTCAAAAATTCTGCAGCCTAGGTGATTCTGAGCAGTTTTCTAGGCCAGTTTTCTTCATTCAATTTAATGAATAATCTATTCTAGTCAGAGACTCTGAGACCCACTAGTCTCACTTCTCCTGTTTGCCATGCAAAAAATAAAAAATTTAAAAAATCTTAACCCCACTAATAATAGGAACAGCATCATTTTAAATAGAATCAAATGGTGGTTTCTGAACTTTAGTGAAGCCAGAGATAAAATATCTTTCTATACAAAATGTACAGAAGTTATTATATTATAAATGTTTTACTAACCCACCCAAGGCCAACTTTCAACTCATGAGAACTGGCAATATGGCCTTAGCCTAGTCTTTAGATTTAGATAAATCTAAGTTCAAGTCCTGGCTCTGCTACCTAGGAGTTTTGTTTTTATGGGAAAATTATTTAATTTGCCTAGGCTTCAGTTACCTTTACATAAAATAGAGATGTTAATGATACCTATTTCATTGAATTGCAATTACGGTATCTCGCAATAGCATAAGCAAATAGCTTTGGACCTGGCACTGAGTAGAAAGTCCTTAATTAATGATACCTATACTAATCAAGATTATATTATATACCAATTATTATTATTTGCATTAATATTAGTCACTGTGTGAGCAATCTCCTTTCTCGGTGTTCTCGGGTTGTCAGAACACAGCCTAACAGAGGCAGAAGTCCGTGTTTTAAGTGTTTTAAATTGTGGCCCTCCAGAGGACCGGCAACACAACTGTGCTTGTTTAATGTGGTTTGTTCTGCACCATATGTGTGTGGGCTTTTAGTAAATGCTATTTGATGATGATGATGAGTTCCTGGAGACAGAGCTGTGTTCAGCAGCGTCACTACATTATGCTTGGCCTCGCTTTTTGCTACTCAACTCCAGGAATGCTCTTGTAAGCAGTACAGAAACATCTGAAATTTCCATTTGGGGTGAAGTACCACTGCCAGCAAGCCCCACGAAGGGAGTCCTTAACCCTCACCCTTTTTTCTTGTGGCTCCTTCCAAACTGACCCTCAGAAGGGCTTTCTCAGCAGGCGTCCTGGGCTTCCCCTCAGTCCTGCGCATTCCGCAGCAGCGCTATCTGCCATGCTTCCCTCAAAAGCAAGGGGCTAACAGCTGCTGAGCTCAGTGGGCCAACTCCCAAAGTCCAAACGATGGAGAACAGTTTATTACAACTCCACCAAAAGGAAAAACAAACCAGACCAAGGTCTTCAGTCCCTAATAGATACAAAATGAGCTTCAGCTCCAGGGACTCAAACAGGGTTTAAACTTTTTTGAAATGTTTGCATTAAAAACAGTGACATATTAAACACCAAGCCTGAAAGCTAAGATCAAAAGAAAAGACCTTTTCCTTCCCATAACTTACTTGAAAGTGACTGGGAAGTATGATGGGCGTGTCATCCTCTGGGATCAAGCCATCTCAAAGAGCACAATCTCTTTTTCACAGGTAGTTCGCTTTCCAATCCACGAGGGCCTTTGACTAAGTTTTGTGTTGGTAAGTCCTCCTCACTACTAGAAAACTATATTTGCCAAATGGTATTTGAATTAAAAATGTCTTTTGTTTCAGATGTGCCCACTTATTTTTAGAAAATAAAGAATTTCTTCTTGGGTGAAATGTCAACTTTCTTACCTATGAAATTTCTACCCCTCTGCCCAAGAGTTGTAGTTGCAAAGGGTCTAGTGACCCCTGGCACACCCTTTCCAAGGAAGATGCTTTGGACAGAGTGCTGTAAATGAACAATGCTTCCTTTCAGACAACCTGGGTTCTCCAAACACAGAGATGGCTGTGATGCTTTGCCAGAGCAAGAGAGAGCCCTGTGTTTAACAGTGGTGACCTGGACTTGCAGCAACGTTATGAGCTTTGCAGACAGTCTGCCTAGGCAGGCTTAGACCAGGTTTCCAAGGTTCATTGAAGCTATTGCCTGAAATAGCAGGGAGGAGTGAAAAGATATGTGAGAGAGCAGAAAGGCATCAAATCACACCTGAGGGCAGAGACAACTGTGCCGGCCCTTGCAAAACAACAAGACTATGAGTTCAATATTGCAAAGGTCACAGAAATAAGAAATCTTGCCTTACTGTACCTAAGTTTAAGTGTTCCCTGTTATACTCCAAGCCACTCTTTGATCCTTAATCAAATTTTACAGCCACTTGATCATTTCATCAACTTTTTAAATTCATCCACAGAGACTTTGCAATAATATTCCAAAGATTTTTTTCTTTTTTTTTTTTTTTTTTTTTTTTTTTTTTGCATTGTGGATAAGTCTGTTGTTACTGGCAATGTGTGTAGGAACCAGTCCTGGTGACCTCTCTGTGAACCCACCAAAAAGTCAAAATTTGCAATTTCTTGTTCAGTGTAAAGTTAAGCTTTGACCTTGGGGACTTTGTTGTGGTGGCTTTCCCCAGGAAATCAAAGAGACTGGTCATTTCCCAAGTCCCCAACAGCAATTCTGTTATGAAAATCTCTCAGGGGCTTTTGAGTAAGCATCTTTCAACATAATGGTTCAAGTACAAGTTTTCATTGGTATACAAAGACTATAATCTAAATCTCAAGTCTTTCAAGAGGTGACAGGAAGACAAAAGGAAACTAATTTCAGCAAAGAAGAGGTGGGGTGAGATAATATAAAACCTAATAGGAGGGGGTCTGTTTGTACTGCATGACCATATCAGTCTTCCCATCTTTTTGGAATGTCTCATTTTTTTTTTTGTTGGGTCCCTTCCATTGTTCTTGCTGGCTCTTCTCATGTAGAGAGCAAATACTTTCTCTGCCAATTACAATTGAGTTCCTTACACCTCTGCTGGGAACATTCTGTAGGTTGGACTTTATTTCAATTTACTTGGATGCCCTTCCTGTTGACCTTATTTTCCTCGAGTCTCACTTATCAGCCCTCCCTAAGAAGTTACATACTGCTAATCTACACCTCACTCAGATGTTGACATAACTTTTGTCACCAGCAGTTCTACTTGTCAAAAGCAGTTGTGTGTGCTATCAGATGTCCAGAGCTCAGCAGATTATCATTATAATAAACTTCAGGGAGATGCTCAATTTGTAGATTTATTCATCTAAATCCTTCTCATCTTGTTTACCCAACCCAAGGGACCACTTCCCTCTCTTAGAACCACATGATTTTGTGAGGGCCAGAATTAGTCTGTATTTATTGAATGAACACTCATTATTTGCCAAACTTTGTTAGAGAAACAAAATATAAATCATTAACAGAGCCAAAAAAGGACCCTGCAGCTTTAGTCTAAAAATGTCATGTTTCAAACAAAGAAATTGAGGTCCAGACAGGTAAAGTAATTTTTTCAAGTCATCCTACAATGATGTGGTGGTGGGACTAAAACAAGAAAATAATTCTTGCCCTGGCTGGTTTTGCTCAGTGGATAGAGCATCGGCCTGTGGACTGAAGGGTCCCAGGTTCAATTCCAGTTTGGGGGCATGTGCGGGGGTTGCCAGCTTGATCCCGGCCTGTGGACTGAAGGGTCCCAGGTTCGATTCCAGCGGGGGGCATGTGCTGGGGTTGCCGGCTTGATCCCCCCCAGTGGGGGGCGTGCAGGAGGCAGCCAATCAATGATTCTCATCATTGATGTTTCTATCTCTCTATCCCTCTCCCTTCCTCTCTGAAATCAATAAAAATATACTTTAAAAAAAGAAAAAAAAAAGAAAACAATTCTTATCTCTGAAATCAATAAAAATATACTTTAAAAAAAGAAAACAATTCTTAACACAACTGCTGGGCTTTCATATGTTCTGTGGGCTTCCAGTTTATTTGCGATGACAACTTTAATTCCATAACATCATAACCCCAAAACATTTCCATATAAACTTACAAGGTCCCCTCTAGTTAAACTGTTTTATGCTGTTTGAAAAATGCTTATTGATGCCTCATCTTCCTAAGGTTTTCCACAAAAGCAAATAAATCATTTTAAATAGAAAGCTAATAAATCATTTTATTCTTTTCATTGTTCACTGACCTCATAGGTCCTGGGAAATCTTCCCTAGTAACAGTCCTACAAAAGTCATAAAGCAACACACAGCCTGCAGCGACCTTAGTGAATTCAGAGCATGTGACAGGAAGCCTGTGAGGAGTAAGCCTCAGAACCATATGTAAGAATTGAAAGATGGTAACTCTTATTTTGACTAGTAACAATTAGGGTAAATTAGGCTGAGTAAATCATGCAGTTTGTCCAGATCTTTCATCCAAACTAATCCATTCACTACTGAACACATGTGTCTCAAATCTGGTCCAGAGTTCCTCCAAAGTACATGTGTGTTTTATCCATACAACTTTCACTTAGTGGAATAACTAGTGTGCAGAATAGAGGAACTTAGGAAAGAAATAAGAGGCACAGTGCCTTATAAAGTATTAGGAGCGCAGCCCTCAAACGCAACTGCCTTTATCCAGGTGTCTCATCTTTTGACTTGGACTAAATATATTCCAAGGTTGTTGGAAAGGTGTATATGAAGAGCATCAACTCCTTCAAATTTTTTCTCTCCATACTTATTCCACGCTGAAGTACATTCTTGCTTCTGCCATGTGACCCCACTTCTTCAGATCTGTTGAGTCAGAACCTTAACCTCTTGCAACGGTAATCCAAGACCTTTAACTTAGAGAAACAAAATATTATCTGATCCTACCTGAGCCCTTCAGTCCTTAAAGGTCTTTCAATTTCCTTGTCCGGGTTCCCTGTCCCTGCAGCCTTCATTCTTATTGACTTTAACCCAAGGCACCCACTTGCTCTCCCTTGCTCTACCTCTGGATTTGACCTATGATGCTTTTGACATGGTCATTGCTAGCACCTTTCTGACTTTCCAGTATCTTCTATTCCTGATGTTTGAGAAAGAGATTCATGTTGACAAACAGAGTACCTGTGAGTGAGGTCTTAAAGAATATCATCTGGGCCCTAACCAGTTTGGCTCAGTGGATAGAGCATCGTCCTGCGGACTGAAAGGTCCCAGGTTTGATTCTGGTCAAGGGCATGTACCTTGGTTGCGGGCACATCCCCAGTTGGAGGTGTGCAGGAGGCAGCTGATCGATGTTTCTCTCTCATTGATGTTTCTAACTCTCTATCCCTCTCCCTTCCTCTCTGTAAAAAAAATCAATAAAATATATTTTTTTAAAAAAAGAATATCAGGCTGGGAATAAAACCCTCTGGAGCATGATCAAAAGTCATGCATTAAGATTTAGAATAGTTCTGAAATGAGCAGAACCTGCTTAACTCTGACTTTCAAACAATCCAAACATTTTTTAACAATCTCAACCTTTTGTCAGGAAAATTAAAAGTCATTTAAACAAACTTATATTAGAAATTTGATCTAAAAAATTCCTAGATGTCTGTCCTGGGGTCATTATACATACAAATTATTTCCTGCAGTCTATATATTCAATTCCAAAATATCACACCAATGATCCCAGGGCAATGATAGTCTTTTATTCATGATTTAAGATTAAAAATGGCCCATGGCCTTGTGTAAACTAAAATAGGAGCAGACACTGATACATGTTGAAATCATTTTCAATATGAAAAGTTTCATTCTTTAATTTTTCAGCAAAAAACTAATTAACTAGACATTAACTTCTAATATTTCAGTTTTAAAATAAAGAATATAATGGAAATTCATTATAACTGATTTGTGAAACGACTTTTGTATTCCTGAGAACTGTGTCAGTTCCCTAAAATATGCCTGTACGGAAATGTCATCACTTATCCTACATCTACCAGTAGCTACTAGTATACTTAATCAAGTAATTTGAAGTCTTTAAACCTTATATGTAAAATAAAGTGTAAGATGTTCAACTAAATGACTTTTAAAGTTCCTTCCAACTGTGAAGTAATTTGATTATGTGGATTCTATAATACTATTTGTGTGTCACCCCAAGATTAATCCTGTCCTCTGGTAATAACAAAAAACAACCCATAAGCACAAAATGAAGTCTCAGATGATGTCTGCAGTTTGCTCAAAGCCTGTGATTCTCATTGACTCTAAAAGGACTTTTGCAGATGTGGAAGGAAGAACATAAATAGTGTGCCTCTGGGAAGTGAAACCGAGTGAACCAGCCAGCTGCACCCAGAGTGACTTCACTTGAACTATGCTTTGGTACCGAGTACTCAAACCAGCTGTGCCACAACCCCTAATCCAATTTTATTTGCAACAAGAAAGTGTTAGGAGACACAAGGGAAACTATTTACCTGTGGGAGATTAGAGATCGAAATATAGCACAACTAACTTGCAAGTCATTGGTAACTATAGGAAATTTCTTAAACAAATATTTGCTAGGCTTTTCTGTGTTTGGTGGTTTTGTTTTTTACTTTATCTTTGAGCAATATTCAGTTGAGCATCTGCTGTGTACCAGATTCTGGAGGAATAGAAGGCATAGCTTTTGTCTTCAACTCTGTGGGAGAGAGAAAACATACACAAATAGATACAGCATAATACTGTATGATTGACCCACACGTCACTGATACATCATTCTCTAACAACTCCACATAGGTTTTTGGCTAATCACCATCAAGTCATTGTGACATAAATCACATAGATATAAATGATACAACTACACACACACACACACACAAGCCAAGAATAAATATGACCATTGTAAATAAATATTTTTTAAAAAAAACATTAGTGAACTAGATAAACTTGGTGAAAATTCAGTGAGTCATGTAATTATAACCCTATGACCTTGCTTTATCTCATTAATAAAAGTGTCAGCATTGGATGTTCTAGCAGAGATTAGTAAACCTAGATATTATATACATGTCCCTCTATTAAATGAAATATTTCTTGAAAACATTAAACTGAATGCAAAATGGATGACTTTACCCCAACATACTGCTCCTTGGAATTTCAAATAATCTTGTTTAAAACTTAAAGCATTACAATTCCTCATTGTCACTGTATTTTTATCTAACTAGTTTTTAATGGAATATTTATTATTTTTAGTGGAAATAGTATATTTAATAGAAAACACAAAATAAACCTGAATATCTATATACATACAATTTAAGCTTCCTTATAAAATTGACCACATAAATATAACTCTGTTCCCCCCAAAATATGCTAAGATGTCAGAAGAAGAATAAAACTTCGTAGATCTTAGAAAGACAACAATATGGCTAATTACCATCAAGTCATTGTGACATAAATCACATAGATATAAATGATACAACTACACACACACACACACACACACACACAAGCCAAGAAGTATGACCATTGTAAATAAATATTTTTTTTAAAAAGAAACATTAGTGAACTAGATAAACTTGGTGAAAATTCAGTGAGTCATGTAATTATAACCCTATGACCTTGCTTTATCTCATTAATAAAAGTGTCAGCATTGGATGTTCTAGCAGAGATTAGTAAACCTAGATATTATATACATGTCCCTCTATTAAATGAAATATTTCTTGAAAACATTAAACTGAATGCAAAATGGATGACTTTACCCCAACATACTGCTCCTTGGAATTTCAAATAATCTTGTTTAAAACTTAAAGCATTACAATTCCTCATTGTTACTGTATTTTTATCTAACTAGTTTTTAATGGAATATTTATTATTTTTAGTAGAAATAGTATGTTTAATAGAAAACACAAAATAAACCTGAATATCTATATACATACAATTTAAGCTTCCTTATAAAATTGACCACATAAATATAACTCTGTTCCCCCCAAAATATGCTAAGATGTCAGAAGAAGAATAAAAATATGTAGATCTTAGAAAGACAACAATAATGAGAAAGAAAACAACAGAGTATAAAAAATTTCAACAACTTTTTGGAAAGCTGATGGAGCAATTGCAACTAACAACTGAAGGAGTAGTAACTAAATTAACTACAGGCACACCTTGGAAATTTGCAGGATCAGTTCCAGATCACTATAATAAAATGAGTATCACTATGAAGTAAGTCATAACCATTTTTCTGGTAGAGGGTCTTACCTTCAACTTGTAAAAAACAAAACATCTGCGAAGCACAATAAAATAAGGTGTGCCTGTACAATCTGAAATGCTGGAAAAGGAGGGCCTTAGGTCGGCCAGGCTCCTTAGAAGCAAAGACTTAAATAGGGACTCCTGCATAAATGATTTATTGAGGACATGCTCTCAGGAAAAACTTGTAAGAGGTGAGAGAATCTTGGAATTTCAAATAATCTTGTTTAAAACTTAAAGCATTACAATTCCTCATTGTCACTGTATTTTTATCTAACTAGTTTTTAATGGAATATTTATTATTTTTAGTGGAAATAGTATATTTAATAGAAAACACAAAATAAACCTGAATATCTATATACATACAATTTAAGCTTCCTTATAAAATTGACCACATAAATATAACTCTGTTCCCCCCAAAATATGCTAAGATGTCAGAAGAAGAATAAAACTTCGTAGATCTTAGAAAGACAACAATAATGAGAAAGAAAACAACAGAGTATAAAAAATTTCAACAACTTTTTGGAAAGCTGATGGAGCAATTGCAACTAACAACTGAAGGAGTAGTAACTAAATTAACTACAGGCACACCTTGGAAATTTGCAGGATCAGTTCCAGATCACTATAATAAAATGAGTATCACTATGAAGTAAGTCATAACCATTTTTCTGGTAGAGGGTCTTACCTTCAACTTGTAAAAAACAAAACATCTGCGAAGCAAAATAAACTAAGGTGTGCCTGTACAATCTGAAATGCTGGAAAAGGAGGGCCTTAGGTCGGTCAGGCTCCTTAGAAGCAAAGACTTAAATAGGGACTCCTGCATAAATGATTTATTGAGGAAATGCTCTCAGGAAAAACTTGTAAGAGCAGTAAGAGAATCAGGCTACAGCAGAAGAAAAGGCTAAGCAAACATGCTTTTGAAGGAAGTCTAGTCTCGGCCTGACCTCACAGAGGGCTCTGGAGGATAATGTGCACCCCTATGTTCATAGCAGCACTATTTACAACAGCTAAAATCTGGAAACAGCCCAAGTGCCTATCAGGAGATGAGTGGATTAAAAAATAGCGGTATATCTACACAATTAAATGTTATGCAGCAGTAAAAACGAAGGATCTCTCACCCTTTGAGACAGCACGGAGGGACCTGGGGAGCATTACGCTGAGCAAAATAATCCAGTCAGAGAAAGACAAGTATCATGATCTCACTCATATGTGAACAAAATGAACTGATGAACAAAATTGATCCAGAGACATAGAAGCATGGAACAGACTACTGGAATCTCAGAGGGAAGGTGGAGGGTGAGGGGATGTTGGGGTGGGGCTGGGAAGAGATTAACCAAAGAACTTATATGCATATACACATAACCCATGGACACAGACAATAGTGTGGGAAAGGACTGGGGGTGGAAGTCAATGGGGGGAAAGTGGGACATCTGTAACACTTGCAACAATAAAGATAAAGTTAAAAGAAAGGTTATCACATTATCCCATCAGACAGAAGGAGGCTGGGCTGTTATGCCCCTGCATCAATTACTCCATGGACAGGGGGCTACCCCAGGCAGAGGGAGAAAAATCGAATCTCTTATGTATCTCTGGGCAAAGAGACTCCCCTCAGCCAAGGACCATCTTTCAAAAAAGTGTGTGGTGTATGCCATTAGCAGCCAGCATTTACAACAACTGGGGGCTGATGTACATCCTAGTAAAGGGAATCAGGGAAAAATACCATCAGCATCTTTCATGTCCTGGCAAGGATGAAGCAGAGCAGTGTGAGATTTCATCACACTACTCAAAATGACGCACAATTTAAAACTTATGAATTGTTTGTTTCTAGGATTTTCTATTTAATATTTTCGGACCGTGCCTGACCATGGGTGACTGAAACTGTGGAAAGAAAAACCATGGATAAGGGGGGACTACTGTATCTAATAAAGGACTTGTATCCAGAATATGGAAATAACTCTGATCCAATTTATAAAACCAACAATCCAATTTTTTAAAAAAAGGCAAAATATTTGAAAAGACACTCCACCAAGGAAATATATGGATGGCAAATAGGCACATAAAAATATGCTCACCTTAAAAATCATTAGGGAAGTTGAAATAACCACAATGAGATACTACTATACTCCTATTATATTTGGTTAAAATAGAGGGATTGTCTATACCAAATATTGGTGAGGATGTATAGAAATTGCAATACCCATAAACTGGGGAGAATGTAAAATGGTATAATCACTTTAGAAAATAGTTTGATGGTTTCAAACACATTCAGAATATACCATCTTATCTAATAAAAGAGAAACATACAAATTGACTGTACCTCTGCTACACTCACAAGCCTCGCCAACAAGGCACGCCCACAAGCCAATCAGAGCAACTATATGCAAATTAACCCAACCAAGATGGCAGCTGGCAGCCATGGAGCTGGAGCAAGCAGGAGGCTTGCTTGCCCTGGTGATGGAGGAAGCCAAGCTTCCTGCCTGCCCTGGCTGGCTGTGGCCTCTGCTCAAGGCAACAAAGTTT
>NW_005372021.1:3917-6030 GCF_000412655.1 Myotis brandtii | reverse complement strand
CCCAGGGAGCGGGCCTTAGCCAGCAGGTGGACATCCCCTGAGGGGTCCCAGGCTTGAGAGGGCACAGGCCTGGACTCCCCCAAGTGCACAAATTTTTGTGCACCAGGCCTCTAGTATTTAAATATCATACCATATGATACAGCCATTATACTCCTAGGTATTTATTTACCCAAGAGAAAAGAAAGCATATGTCCACATAGAGACCTGTACATGAATATTTATAGCATCTTTATTTGTAGTAGCCATAAACTAGGAGCAACCCAAATCATCAATAGGTGAATAAATAAATAAATTGTGATATATCCATATAATGGAGTTCTACTCAGCAATAACTCGTGACTTTAAAAAAAGAAATGAATTATTGATACATGCAATAATACAGCAATATGGATATATATCAAAATAAATATGCCAAGTGAAAAAGTCATACAAAAAAAGAGTACACATTGTATAATTAATTGTATTTAAAACTCTAGAAAATGAAATATAATTGAGAGTGACAGAAAAATTAGTGGTTGCTTGGGGAGAAGGTATATGGACAGGGGCAGGAAAAAGGGATGACAAAGAAGCATGAGATGTATTTATATATGTTCACCATCTTGATTGTTATGATGATTTCATGGGTATATGGTCTAAACATCAAATTGTACACTCTAAATATGTGCAAATTATTGTAGTTAATTATAACTTGATAGAGCTCTCCAAAATATATTCACAAAAAGGAAAAGTCTTTAAATAAATATAGGAATAAGTAATCCATATTATTCAGACATAGTCATTAACTAATTCATTCAAGAGTTACCATATTGCTCATATGTGCTATGTATTACACAAAATGATGGGAACATAAATATTTGTAGAATATGACACCCATTCTCAAGGTCTTCAAAGGTTTGTGAAATAATAGACACCTACCATTTTGGAAAGGTAAGCTATGATATCTTTTTTTGAAGATGGTATGTCCTTAAGTTAATGTCCTTATGTTTCCTTTATAACAAAAATTGAATAAAAATAATAAATAATGTTAGCAATCCCTTTTACATAAAACCCCCTTTCATTCATAGCTGTTTCTCTGTTATTCTCACTCTGTTAACCATTGCTCCTTGGGTGGCAATAGTATCTTCCCTTTTCAATGCTAGTGTATTAACTTTCCAAAATCAACATTACTTATTGACCATTACTAATAATGCAGCCAACTCTCAGTTTTGATAGGGGATTTTCCAGAAATCTGGCTTTGATCTTTGCACCCTCCTGTTGTTTGCATTTGTGACATTTCATTTCTCGTTAACACCTCCATCAAGGGTCTTCAGTAAGAAAGAGAAGGTAAACTCAAGCTATCCAATATTCTTCTGAGAATCATAAAACTGGAAGTAATCTCCAAGGCTATCTATTCCAACTCCCACCCAGTGCTGGAATCTCTTCTAGCCTATCCTTGACAATTAGTCACCCAAGCCAGATTCTGCTTGAACATTTTGAATAACACAGAGCCAATGCTCAGATACTCCAATAATAAATTTTATGGTCCTCTGGTTTAGCTCTTTCCATATTAGCAGTTCAAATAGAAGTTCTGAAAGATGATTGGAAACAATATTTAAACTTTGGTTAGGGAATAGTAATATGTATTTCAGTTATTACAGAGAGAGAGAGAGAGAGAGAGAGAGAGAGAATATTCTTCAGACAAAATAAATCTTTCAAAAATATCCTATCTAATAATAGAGAAACATGGTAATTAACCATAACTTTGCTACCCTTCCCATTGGCTAATCAGCAAGATATGCAAATTAATTGACAGCCAAGATGGAGGTTAACTGCCAACAAAGATGGCGGTTAATTTGCATACGTAGGCACAATGATGGGAGGCAAAAGGGGAAGGATGGAAGAAGCCGCCTGCTGGTGTCTGAACCCAGGTGGCAGCCAAGAGCTGGAGAACTGGGCCGCCTTTGTGATCAGAGAAGCCAGGCTGCCTTTGCTGGCCCTGGGCCAGTAATCGGAGAAGCCGGGTGCGGCAGGGAAGAGGGAATGTCCGCCTCTTCCCTGCCCCGCCGGGCTTCTCAAATCACCGATCACCAGTGATTGGAGAACACCCAGAGGCGGGGCCAGAGGCCAGGCTGCA
>NW_005372021.1:0-1894 GCF_000412655.1 Myotis brandtii | reverse complement strand
TTACAAGTTCATATATTAAAGCTCTAACTCCCAATGTGACTGCATTTGAAGACAGAGTTATTAGGAGGTAACTAAGATAAAATGAGATAATAAGAAAGGGTTTTTAATCCAACAAGATTAATGCCTTTCCAGACTGCCAAGACTGAGAGGTGTAGCAGATTTACCTAATACATAGAAACAAACAGAGAGGCAGCCAAAATGAGGAGGCAAAGATGTATGTCCCAAATGAAAGACCTGGAGAAAACTCTAGAAAAAAGAACTAAACAAACAATCTACTAGATATAGATTTCAAAATACTGGTTATAAGGATGCTCAATGAACTTAGGAGAAGAATACATCAACTCAGTGAGAACTTCAACAAAGAGATATATAAAAAAGAATGTAGAAGTCATAAAAAGGTACCAGTCAAAAATGAAGAATATAATAACTGCAATGAAGGAAACACTAAAAAGAATTAACAACAGATTTGATAAAGCAAAGGATTGACTCAGTGATTTAGAAGACAGGGTAGCAGAAAATAACCAATCAGAATAGCAAAAAGAAAAAAATATATATATTAAGTGAAGATAGTTTAAGGGATCTATGGGAAAACACCAAAGCATAACAAATTCACATCCTAGGGGTACCAGAAAAGAAGATGGAGAACAAGAAATTGAAAACCTATTTGAAAAAAAAAAACTGAAAACTTCCCTAAACTGGTGGAAAAAATAGACACACAGTCAAGGAAGCACAGAGAGCACCAAACAAGATGAACCAACAGGCCCACACCAAACTCATTATAATTAAAATGACAGAGGTTAAAAATAAAGAGAGAAACTTAAAAGCAGCAAAAGAAAAGGACTTAGTTACCTACAGGGAGCCCTCATAAGACTGCTGATTTCTCAATGGAAACTTTGCAGGTGAGAAGGGACTGACACAAAATATCCAAAGTGATAAAAAGTAAGGACCTACAACCAAAACTATTCTACCCTGCACAGCTATCATTTAGATCAGGGGTGGGGAACATCCTGCCCACAGGTAGTATAAGGCCCACAAAATCATTTGCTCTGGCCCTGCCAAGGCAATCGCAGGCAGAACTTGAAATTCAAGAAATCTAGGAGCGTTTTTCATAGCAACATAAATTTACATTAAGGGAATCAAAATAATAACATAAATTTTGAGGGACAAGCAAGGAACATCCATTATGGGATAAACAGGACACATGTGAGTACCTGGTGGGACAGACATATATGCTTCCTGTTGGCTGCCAGAAGCTTGTCTGCTTGTATTGCCGTGACTCAGAGGACAGTCAGTGCCAGGCAGGCTTGGAGTGTACATGTTGCAAAAGCGTTAACACACTATAGCAAACTATGACAACCCAGTGAAGATGAGACAAGATACGATGAGATGATTACTCACAACATTGACGACCTTGCCTTTGATGATTGATGATGATGTTGTCAACTTCTTTGCTGACACAGATGAGAACTTCAATCCAACCTTTATCCACATACCATTATCAACAATCCTCAGAAAAACTGAATCTCAATGAAGATTAAGGAAATTACAGAACATAGAAAAGACCTCAAGAGTCAATGATACAAATGTTGGATATGTTCCAAATCCAAGATGCAGGATTAGAACAGCGACCAAAGCAAATTAACTGTATCATGGATGACACACACACTGGATAGTTATTAAAACCTAAGTGGTGTGACATCCTACAAATGGCAACTACAAAGAAAAGAACAGCTGATACAGAGTGTCCATCTTTCCAAGAGGAATGGACAAATGATTATTTTTTTGTTGAAGTCAAAGGTATACCTGTGTGCCTAGTTTGTGGCGAGGCATTAACAGTAATGAAAACAGCCAATCTGGCAAGGACCTAAATAGACACTTTTCAAAAGTGGACATA
>NW_005372020.1:1786336-1787169 GCF_000412655.1 Myotis brandtii | reverse complement strand
GAGGAGCAGGGGAGCTGCAGGGACCCGTGTGCACAGGCAGGGCTGCCCCCATGAGCATGAGCATCCAGGAGCCTGTCCCTGGGTCGTGTTTAATCGTGAGGACAAGGGGGACCGAGGACCTGGTGGACACAACCTGGAACCCTGGTCCTTTGGCCCCGGAGCTAAGGCCCAGCGGCCTCCCATCCATCATCCCATCCCACGCCAGACGTATCCTCAAGGAGCTCATGTGCATGTGGCTACAGATGTTATTTTTACATGTTAATAGTTCCCGGCTGTTATACAGAATGCACTTCATTGAGGCAGGTCGGTTTTAATGCAAAATTCACATTTGAGCTCTCAGACCAGGATCCTATCTCAATCACTCCTCCACTCGGATCTGAACTTGGCCTGAATGAATCTGATTCAACCTCCTCCAATGTCTCCTTGGGAACCTTCATCCCTGAGGAATGTTACCTGTGAGAACGTGAACACGGCACACATTCCATGAGAAAATCAATGGAAACGCTGACCTGACGTCAAAGCTGTGACACTGTCAGGACCACAGGTCCAGGCATCACCCGGTGCCGGATGGACACCTATCAGCACAGTCACGGCTGAGCCAGAACTGGGCGGAGCCGCCAGCAGGGGCCAAGGTCAGGCCAGGAGAGCAGAGGGGAGGTTTTTGTCTCACTTCCCTGTGGGTCTGGACCACTGTGAGAGTCTTATAGCTGTTGTCCCATGTTTCACAGTAATAGTCAGCCTCGTCTTCAGGCTGCAGCCCCGAGATGAGCAGGAGCCCCGCTTTGGCCGAGGCGTCTTTGGATCCAGAGAAGCGGCTGGGGACCCCGGAGCCC
>NW_005372020.1:1776123-1778114 GCF_000412655.1 Myotis brandtii | reverse complement strand
CAGAGCAGTGCAGGCTGGTCAGGAGGCTGCAGAGCCCGCGGCCGCCCCGACCAGCTGGCTGAGGCCCGGCAGCCCCCCCTCTGCCTCAGGGCAGCCCCTCTGATCCGGTTCAGGGGTCCATCCTGTCCCTGCAGGGACCTTCCCAGGGACCCGGGAACCAGCCCCTCCCCCCACCAGGTCACAGGCCAGCTGTGTGCAGACTCCACTGAGGCCCTGAGCCAGATCTTCTCCCGGACCCGGCGCTGCCGACCCTGACCCTGGGGCCGGCCTGTCCACTCGGCGCCAGACATGAGGACACCCCCTGAGGGCCAGTTACAGGCCTGCCAGCCACAGAGCCACAGAAAAGGCCCAGCTGCAGCCCCGTGAGGCACACAGCCCCTCCTGACCGCGATCAGAGAGGCGATCCCATCAGCCCGTGGGAGTCAGAGCCACGTGACCTCCCGGCTCCTGGGCATAAAGGAGGCCAAGGCGGCCTCTCCTTCAAATGCATAAATGCCCGCGGGGCTGGGGGTCCTGAGGGATCAGCACCTAGGACAGCAGCCTCGGGCTCCAATAAGCAGCCCTCAGGGACCCAGGAAATGGAGGAGCATGAATATTCTGACCAAGAATTCAGAGTAAACCCGCCTCAAGAAGACAAAGGAGATTAAAAAAAAAACACACACACACAGATAAGTAAACAATATCAGAACAAAGGACGAAAAAGTGAGAACGTAAACTACAAATACCATAAAAGGGCCACCCCCTAAAATATCACCCTGGGCATGAAGAATGCAGAGCTGCCCAGGGGCTCAGAGACGCCCATGTGACACAGCTCACGCCCTTTGCCTGAGGCTCACAGGCTCCCCTCGGTCAAGGCCTGAGGCCAGCAGCTCCCCACCCTCCATGAGGTGCTCACACTTCACTGCAAACAGGAGGGTCCTGCTCTCACTCCACATCCACCAGGAGACCCTCCATGTCCTCAGTGACCTTTTCTGTGACACATTCAGGCTCTGTCACTGTGAGGTTCCATGGACGGACAGAGCCGGGTGTCACTGAGCTGTCATTACAGTGTCCTGTTCACAATCCCATTGCCCCTGAGCGAAGGCTTTGGGTTCACATCGACAGATTCTTCTACTAAAATCTGTTCATACTCAATCTAGAGTTTTCTCTCCCAAACTTTGATCCTTAGACTCACACTGTGAATCACATCACCTTCTTCAGTATATTTTTATTGATGTCAGAGAGGAAGGGAGAGGGAGAGAGAGAGAGAGAAACATCAATGGTGAGAAAGAATCATTAATCGGCTGCCTCCTGCCCACTCCAGCCCGGGCCTGTGCCCTGACATGGAATCAGACCGTGACCTCCTGCTTCATAGGTTGAGCAGAAGCTGCTGGAGAGCTCACCACCTAGCAGATAAGAGGGGTTTTTGTCTCACTTCCCCACAGGCCCGGAGCACTGTGCAAGCTTTGAGACTGTCGTCCCATGCTGAGCAGTAATAGTCGCCCTCGTCCTCAGCCTGCAGCCCCGTGATGGTCAGGGTGCCTGAGCTGCCAGACTTGGAACCAGAGAATCGGTCTGGGACCCCTGAGGGTCTTGTGTTACTACTATGGATGATGCATTTGGGGGCCTTTCCTGGCAGCTGTTGTTGCCAGGACGCATGGTTATTCCCAATGTTGGTGCTGCTTCCAGTGCAGGAGATGGTGACCTTCTGGCCCGGGGACCCCGACACTGAGGATGGCTGAGTCACCACAGACTGGGCCCAGGATCCTGCAAGAGGGGGAGACACAGAGATGGTGAGTCTGGGTCTAGAGACAAGAGGAGGAAGCAGGGCCCATGTGTCTTCCCAAGGCCCCTTCCCCGTCCCCTGATCCAGTCACCTGTGCAGTGAGCCAGGAGGGTGAGGAGGAGAGGGGCCCAGGCCATGGTGGAGGTCATCCCTGAGTCCTGCCTCCTGAGGCCCCACAGCTGAAGCAGAGCTCCCCACACCTCTCCCTTCCCCTCTTCATAGTCTG
>NW_005372020.1:1773295-1776008 GCF_000412655.1 Myotis brandtii | reverse complement strand
GGGAAGTCACAGCTGACAGCCCTGAGCAGAGGGTCCTGGGCTTTGTCAGGGGCTGGTCCCAGCTCTGAGCACCCAGATCCCTCAGGAGCAAACCCCCAGCGCCCTCTAGTGTCCAGGCCCAGACACACCATTGAGTGACATGGGGACCAGAACCCATGAGAGGCCACCTCTGCCTTCCCACTGCTCTGCCCACTGCCCCTGCCCTAGGGTCAGGCCAGGGTCCCCTCTATGGCCTCCCCTCACCTCGGGGCACCTTCAGTCTCTACTCGGCGTCCTCAGGGGGAGTCTGACCACAGCTCCCTGGGCTGGTCCGTGGTCAGGACTCAAGTGGCGGCTCCTGCACCAACTCTTAGACCAGGGTCAGGGCTCAGGTCAGGGCCAGAGCAGGGACAGCCTTGTGGGGGCGCGTCCCCTTCTGTGCGGAACTCGGGTTCTGTCTTGTGTGGGATTCACTCCTGGTGGCGGGAGGCCTCCTTCCCGTGGACCCAGGGCCCCGAGGAGAAAGGGGCCCTTCCCTAAGGCTGGGCAGGGGGTGGGGGGAAGCCCTCCTTGGGCTGTCCTCGTCCGGGGTCAGGGTCACTGTTATTTTCTGTCCATATTTCCTCCTCCTGACACCATCGTTCTCCATGAGCCGTGGGCTGTGGTCACTCCTGGGATCTGTTCTCAACGCACAGTCAGACGTTGGCATTTATCTGAGAAGAAAAGGGGAACTTGCAGGACGCGCTGAGCAATAATGTGGTTAAACTTTCTAATTGTTGTGCTAGGGCTTTATTTAATAACCTTATATGTTAGTCACCACTCAGCCACCTTCACATGCATGTATGTTATTACATGTGAAAGTCACAATAAGGCAGATTTAAAATTTCTAGAATGGTGTATATTGGTGTAAATTGTTGTTAGAGGAATTGATGGAAAATATTGGAAATGCAATGCCTTCTGCTCCGGGTTTAAAAGGTGTGAATCGACGTTTTTCTAACATCACTTTACATTTCAGTCGTTTGTTGGGAGGTTGGCATTTATCTGAGAGGAAAGGGGAACATGCAGGAAGTGCTGAGCAAAAATGTGGTTAAAGCTTCTAATTGCTGTGATAGGGCTTCATTTAATAACTTTATATGTTAGTCACCACTCAGCCACCTTCTCCCCAGTCGCTGCCCAGTGACCCCCACGAGGAGTTTCTAGGAGCTTCCATCAATCCCAGCAACAGAAGCTCCTGCCACAGGCAGAGCTCCCAGGACACAGCGGTGTTGGGTGGGCACAGCCACAGTCACTGCCCCTGGTGTCCAGCATCCACAGGACAGAACGTGTCCCCTCACCCCCCCAGGGGCAGCGGCCAAGGCCCCCTGGCCGCAGGCGTTTCTGTCAGTGATTCGGCATCTAAGTCGTGAAAAAGCGCAAAGACAAGGGGGGACTATGTCCCTGTGTCCCAAGCCCCGGGCCCTGGGTGGGGACAGAACCTCAGCAGCAGACGTCCCGCCTGGCCGGCGCTGCCCCGAGGGGGGGACTCCCTCCCAGTGGCCGGCCCTCGGCTCCAGCTGGCAGCGGTCCAGATGGCAGCGCTGCTGTCCTTCTTTGCATTTTGAGGGTTCGCTGCTCGTGTGTAAAGGGGGGACTATGTCCCTGTGTCCCAAGCCCCGGGCCCTGGGTGGGGACAGAACCTCAGCAGCAGACGTCCCGCCTGGCCGGTGCTGTCCTGAGGGGGGGACTCGCTCCGAGTGGCCAGCCCTCCTCGGCTCCAGCTGGCAGCGGCCCAGGTGGCAGCACTGCTGTCATTCTTTGCATTTTGAGGGTTCGCTGCTCGTGTGTAGAGAACAGGTTCTTGCTGTGTGTGGGTTTGTTTCACGAAATTCAGATTTCAGGGCTCAGACCTGACTCCTCTCTCAGTCCCTGCTGGACCAGGCGCTGAGCGTGGCCTGAATCACCCTGATTTGACCTCCTCATTGTCTCCGATGGGACATTGTGATCTCCCAGGAAGGAGTTTTTGTCTCTGAAAACATGAACACAGCAAGGACATGAGAACAATACGTCAACCTGAAAGGTGAGGACAAAGGTGTGACATTGTCAAAACGACTGTCCACCCACAGTCAGGTGCCGGGTGGGGATCTGACAGCACAAGTCCCGGCTGAGCTGCACTTGCTCAGAGCCTCCAGCAGGGGGACAAGGCCAGGCCCAGGGAGCAGAGAGGAGGTTTTGTCTCCCTTCCCTGTGGGTCTGAACCACTGTGAGAGTCTTGGCCTTGCCGTCCCATGTGTCACAGTATCAAAACGACTGTCCACCCACAGTCAGGTGCCGGGTGGGGATCTGACAGCACAAGTCCCGGCTGAGCTGCACTTGCTCAGAGCCTCCAGCAGGGGGACAAGGCCCGGCCCAGGGAGCAGAGGAGGGTTTTGTCTCCTTCCCTGTGGGTCTGGACCACTGTGGGAGTCTTGGCGTTGCCGTCCCATGTGTCACAGTGATAGTCAGCCTCGTCCTCGGGCTGCAGCCCAGCGATGTGCAGAACAGCCGAGTTAGCTGAGGCGTCTTTGGATCCGGAGAAGCGGCTGGGGACGCCCGAGCCCTGGTACTTGTCTGAGTCCGATTTGTAGGACAGCAGGTACCGGGGAGGGCTCGCTGGCTTCTGCTGGTACCAAACCATTCCATAGTCGCCAACATTGAAGCCACTGCTCAGGGTGCAGGTGAGTCTGGCTGTGGCTCCCAGAGATGCAGAGAGGGAGGG
>NW_005372020.1:1766655-1773029 GCF_000412655.1 Myotis brandtii | reverse complement strand
ATGAGAGCCCCTCTAGGGACTGCCCAGCCCCTCCCTGGGCCCTGGGGCTGGAGCTCAGCTCACACCCCAGACTGAGGAGCATGGAGGTAGGCTCACCCCTTGGGGGGCCCTGGGAGGAAGCACCTGCTGGGACCACACAAGGGTCCCTGCTCAGAGGACGCGGCTGCTGCTTTCCCCTCAGGGAGCACAGAGCATGGCCATGGGGCTCCTGTCAGTAAATGGTCCTCACTGAGCAGCTTGCATGAACCTCAGGGCAGTACCACAGTGCCACCTGCTGGTCACATGAGCAAAAATAAAAACATGAAAAAGCTAAGATTTAGAAACTTTATTTAAACACTAGAGGCCAGGTGTACAAAATTTATGCACCAGTAGGATCCCTAGGCCTGGCTGGTGATCACAGCCAATCAGGTTCCCCTCTACCTGGCCTCCCCACCTCCTCCTTCCCTCGCTCCCTCATCGCCCCGCCTCTGCTCTCCCGCCATGTTCCACATCGGCCCCTGTTGGTCAGCGCATGTCATAGGGAGCCATTGAAATCCCAGTCTCCTGGTCAAACTCTCGAGGGGACACTTTGCATATTAGCCTTTTATGAAGATAGATAGATAACATGCTTACTTTCCCTGGAAGACACAAGTGTGGCTGCATCAGCGATGGAATAACTAAGAGACCAATGTTCTTATAAAACAGAAAATGCTGAGGGACGACTTCACGGAATGGGAAAGGCACAGTTTCACAGGCCCTGTCACAGGTCAGCAGATCAAATGGTTCCAATTCATTTTCATCCAAATTTCTCTAAAACATTTAACAAGATGTATCCTGTCCTGGTTGGTTTTAAAGCAGTTTTCACAGCAACAAAAGCTCCTGAAAATGATAGAAAACCAAAAATGACAGGACAATCATGCTAGATGTGGACACAGATGTCCTAAGTAACATGTCAGTACAGAGGTTCCAGGTCAGGATGAGCTGATGGGCAATTACCAAGGAGCCAGCAGCCGGCACAGGGGCCGCAGTTCCTGCAGCGAAAACCGTCGCCTGCTCCCCAGGCTCCTGCAGGGACCAGGACACGCTCACAGTGGACACTGGAGAGGCCTTGTCAACACCAGACCCGCAGCTTCACGTCTTGGGGTGACCAGCCTGGGGGCCAAGTGAGGAAGCAGAGACCCAGCTTCCCGATGGTCACACGGACTATGAGCCTCTCAACCTTTGGGCCACAGATTCAGGCAGTTTTCGCTGAAACCAATGGATGCTGGAGGGGATTTAAATCATTAATGAGGCGGGGGGTGGGGGGGGGTTGTGAGGTAGGAGGAACCCTAACCAGCAGGAAGAAGGGTGCTTCATATCCTTTGAAGATCTAGGTATTAAAAAATCTCCAAACCAGCCTTTCTTCTTTTTTTAAGATAGATGTTTATTGATTTCAGAGAGGAAGGGAGAGGGAGAGGGAGAGGAAGAAGGGGATAGAAACATCAATGATGAGAATCATGGATCGGCTGCCTCTTGCACACCCCTCACTGGGGATGGAGGCCACAACATAGACATGTGTCCTGCCTGACCAGGAATTGAACCTTGACCTCCTGGTTCATAGGTCGATGCTCAACCACTGAGCCACGCCAGATGGGTCACTTGGCCTTTTTAAATCGGGCCATTTATTGGAGAACATCCGCCATTCACAGCTGCCACAGACCCACCGGCACCGACTCCTGGCTGCTCTCAGTCTAGGGCAGGGGTTCTCAACCTTGGCTGCACATTAGAATCACCTGGGAACCTTGTTAAATCCTGATTTCTGGGCCTCATCCTCGGGAAATCCTGTTTCTTTGTTACTAATGTTGTGACCCCGCCCCATAACAAAGAAACAGAATTTCTGAAGGATGAGACCCAGAAATCAGGATTTTAAAAAGATTCCCAGTTGATTCTAATGTGCAGCTAAGGTTGAGAACCACTGGTCTAGGGGGTTAATAAAGCTACTTTAGAATTCCACCTGCCCTTTTTTTGTGGACAGAAGATTCAGATTTATTTTAATTTATCTTTAATTGAAAAGTAATTGAAATTAATTAGTGTCAGGTGCACAACATAATGACTCCGTGAGGTGTAAACTGCAAAACCATCCCGAAATACATCTCCATGACCTCTGCCATCAGACGGGGCTACAAGTTCTGCTATTTCTTGTGCTGAGAACACTTAAGATCCAGTAACTCAGCTGTTTTCACAGACACAGTGTGACAGCGCCCCCTGCCGGGTCCCCATGCTGTCCACACTCCCAGAGCCAGGTAGTCACAGCCAGAAGTGTCTCCTCCTGGACCCCTTCACCCACTGGGACCACCCCCTTCAGGGCCCACCATGGCACCCCCCAATCTGCTATAGTGACAGCTGTGAATTGCTGATTTTAGTGCTTAAAACCACAGAGCAAATGGAAACCAGTCGCACGGCTTAAAGGGAGTAAATCCTGATGGGATGGAACAGGGCCAGGGGTCCTTCCAGCACAGCACACAGTGCTGAGCCCCAGGCAGGGGCGGGGCCAACCAGCTGTCACTCATCTCAGCCTCACAGGCCCAGTGAGTGCAGCCCAGGGGGAGGGAATGTGCCCCGCAGGTGGGAGAGGCCTTCCCTTCCCAGGACCCTGAGCCTGGGAAAGCGCTGCTCTGAGTGACATGGAGGCCGGAGGGGAGGGAGGACCGTTCACCCCAGGCAGGGTCCCCAGATGAACCAGGGCCCAGGGCAGTGATGGCGAACCTATGACACGCGTGTCAGAGGTGACACGCGAACTCATTTTTTGGGTTGATTTTTCTTTGTTAAATGGCATTTAAATATATAAAACAAATATCAAAAATGTAAGTCTTTGTTTTACTATGGTTGCAAATATCAAAAAATTTCTATATGTGACACGGCACCCGAGTTAAGTTAGGGTTTTTCAAAATGCGGGCACGCCCAGCTCAAAAGGATCGCTACCACTGGCCCAGGGCGTCAGCGAGGGAATAAGCAGAAGCCACAGGTCACAGGCTGAGCTGAGCAGGCAGCTGCTGGAGAGCTCACCCCCTTGGAGACCTGAGGGGTTTTTGTCTCACTTCCCCACAGGCCTGCAGCACTGTGAGTACCAAAAGGACTGCTTTCATAGGACGCGCAGTAATAGATGCCCTCGTCCCCAGCCTGCAGCCCCGTGATGTTCATGGAGGCCGAGTTGCCAGACCTGGAGCCAGAGAATCGGTCCGGAATCCCTGAGGGTCGTTTGCTACTCTGATAGATGAGGAGTTTGGGGACCTTTCCTGGGAGCTGCTGGTACCAGGACACATAGTCAGCATACCCAACGTTGGTGCTGTTTCCAGTGCAGGAGATGGAGACCCTCTCGCCCGGGGACCCCGACACTGAGGATGGCTGAGTCAGCACAGACTGGGCCCAGGATCCTGCAATAGGGGGAGACACAGAGATGGTGAGTCTGGGTCTAGAGACAAGAGGAGGAAGCAGGGCCCATGTGTCTTCCCAAGGCCCCTTCCCCGTCCCCTTATCCAGTCACCTGTGCAGTGAGCCAGGAGGGTGAGGAGGAGAGGGGCCCAGGCCATGGTGGAGGTCATCCCTGAGTCCTGCCTCCTGAGGCCCCACAGCTGAAGCAGAGCTCCCCACACCTCTCCCTTCCCCTCTTCATAGTCTGCGGGAGGGAGGGCCCACTCATGCAAATGAGGACCCCCTGGTTTGATCCCTCCCTGGGCCCTGGGTCTGGTCCCTGTGCCTGAGGATGGCAGGGTGAGGGCAGGGGTGGGGCTGTGTGGGGCCCAAGGGCTGGCAAGGTCACAGCTGTGAGCCCTGAGCACAGGGCACCAGGCAGGGCCAGGGAACAGGTTGCAGCTCTGATGAGCCCAGCCCTTCAGCAGCAGCCCCTGAGCGCCCCCTGGTGCCCAGGCCTGGATGCACCACTGTGTCCCCTGCTGACTGAGCCCATGAGGGACAGCTCCTGCCTCCCCCAGCTCTGTGCACTGACCCCCTGGCTCAGGTTTTTCCAGAACCCATGAGAGGCCACCTCTGCCTTCCCACTGCTCTGCCCACTGCCCCTGCCCTAGGGCCAGGCCAGGGTCCCCTCTATGGCCTCCCCTCACCTCGGGGCACCTTCAGTCTCTACTCGGCATCCTCAGGGGGAGTCTGACCACAGCTCCCTGGGCTGGTCCGTGGTCAGAACTCAAGTGGCGGCTCCTGCACCAACTCTTAGACCAGGGTCAGGGCTCAGGTCAGGGCCAGAGCAGGGACACCCCGTGGGGGCGCGTCCCCTTCTGTGCGGGACTGGGGTTCTGTCTGGTGTGGGATTCACTCCTGGTGGCGGGAGGCCTCCTTCCCGTGGACCCAGGGCCCCGAGGAGAAAGGGGCCCTTCCCCAGGGCTGGGCAGGGGGGGGAGGAAGCCCTCGTGGGCTGTCCTCGTCCGGGGTCAGGGGTCACTGTTATTTTCTGTCCATATTTCCTCCTCCTGACACCGTCGTTCTCCATGAGTCGTGGGCTGTGGTCACTCCTGGGATCTGTTCTCAACGCACAGTCAGACGTTGGCATTTATCTGAGAGGAAAAGGGGAACATGCGGGACCTGCTTGTCAAAGAAATGTTGACGTTTTCTAATTGCTGTGCTAGGGCTTCTTTAAAACTTTATACTATATTAGTCAGCACTCAGCCAACGTCGAATGCATGTATGTTATTACCTGTGAAAGTCACAATAAGGCTGATTTAAAAATTCTAGAATGATGCATATTGGTGGAAATAGTGGGCGGAGGAATTGATGGAAAAGCATTGGAAATGCAGTGCCTTCTGCTCTGGGTTGAAAAGCTGTGAATAGACGTTTTCTAACATCACTTTACATTTCAGTCATGAGTTGGGAGCTGTGCGCTGTGGTCTGGTCCTGATGGTTGGAAATCCCCAGTCGCTGCCCAGTGACCCCCACGAGGAGTTTCTAGGAGCTTCCATCCGTCCCAGAAACAGAAGCACCTGCCACAGGCAGAGCTCCCAGGACAGAGCGGTGTCGGCTCCAGGCTTGTCTCTGGGCGGCACAGCCACAGGCGCTGCCCCTGGTGTCCAGCATCCGCAGGACAGAACTTATGCCCTCAGCTCCCAGCGACAGCGGCCAATGCCCACTGGCACCAGGCCTTTCTGGCTGCTCTCACTCTAGGGGGTTAATAAAGCAACTTCAGACTTCCAGGTGCCTGTTTTTTGTGCACAGAAGATTCAGATTAATTTTAATTTATTTTTAATTGAGATGTAATTGACATTAATTAGTGTCAGGTGTACGACATAATGACGCTGTGAGGTGTAAACTGCAAAACCATCCCAGAATGCATCTCCTTGACCTCTGTCATCAGACGTGGCTACAAGTTTTGCTATTTCTTGTGCTGAGAACAGTGAAGATCCAGTCTCTCAGCTGCCTTCACAGACACAGTGTGACAGCGCCCCCTGCCGGGTCCCCATGCTGCCCACACTCCCAGAGCCAGGAAGTCACAGCCAGAAGTGTCTCCTCCTGGACCCCTTCACCCACTTAGACCTCCCCCTTCAGGGCCCACATGGCACCCCCCAATCTGCTAGAGTGACAGCTGTGAGTTGTCGATTGTTGTGCTTAAAATCACAGAGCAAATGGAAACCAGTCGCACGGCTTAAAGGGAGTAAATCCTGATGGGATGGAACAGGGCCAGGGGTCCTTCCAGCACAGCACACAGTGCTGAGCCCCAGGCAGGGGAGGGGCCCACGAGCTGTCAATCATCTCAGCCTCACAGGCCCAGTGAGTGCAGCCCAGGGGGAGGGAACGGAGCCGCAGGTGGGAGAGGCCTTCCCTTCCTCCAGGACCCTGAGCCTGGGAAAGCGCTGCTCTGAGTGACATGGAGGCCGGAGGGGAGGGAGGTCCGTTCACCCCCAGGCAGGGTCCCCAGATGAACCTGGGTCCAGGGGTCAGCTAGGGAATAAGCAGAAGCCACAGGTCACAGGCTGAGCCAAGCAGGCAGCTGCTGGGGAGCTCACCCCCTCGCAGACCAGAGGGGTTTTTGTCTCACTTCCCCACAGGCCTGCAGCACTGTGGGACCGATACTGCTGTCGGGTGCTGAGCAGTAATAGTCGGCCTCGTCCTCAGCCTGCAGCCCCGTGATGGTCAGGGTGCCTGAGTTTCCAGACTTGGAGCCAGAGAATCGGTCTGGGACCCCTGTGGGTCTACTGTTAGTACTATAGATGACGAGTTTGGGGGCCTTTCCTGGGAGCTGTTGGTACCAGTGCACATAGTAACTCCCAATGTTGGAGCTGCTTCCAGTGCAGGAGATGGTGACCCTCTGGCCCGGGGACCCCGACACTGAGGATGGCTGAGTCAGCACAGACTGGGCCCAGGATCCTGCAAGAGGGGGAGACACAGAGATGGTGAGTCTGGGTCTAGAG
>NW_005372020.1:1763428-1766211 GCF_000412655.1 Myotis brandtii | reverse complement strand
CCTCAGGAGCAAACCCCCAGCGCCCTCTAGTGTCCAGGCCCAGACATACCATTGAGTGACATGGGGGCCAGAACCCATGAGAGGCCACCTCTGCCTTCCCACTGCTCTGCCCACTGCCCCTGCCCTAGGGCCAGGCCAGGGTCCCCTGTATGGCCTCCCCTCACCTTGGGGCACCTTCAGTCTCTACTCGGCATCCTCAGGGGGAGTCTGACCACAGCTCCCTGGGCTGGTCCGTGGTCAGAACTCAAGTGGCGGCTCCTGCACCAACTCTTAGACCAGGGTCAGGGCTCAGGTCAGGGCCAGAGCAGGGACAGCCCCGTGGGGGCGCGTCCCCTTCTGTGCGGGACTGGGGTTCTGTCTGGTGTGGGATTCACTCCTGGTGGCGGGAGGCCTCCTTCCCGTGGACCCAGGGCCCCGAGGAGAAAGGGGCCCTTCCCCAGGGCTGGGCAGGGGGGGAGGAAGCCCTCGTGGGCTGTCCTCGTCCGGGGTCAGGGGTCACTTTTATTTTCTGTCAATATTTCCTCCTCCTGACACCATCGTTCTCCATGAACCGTTGGCTATGGTCACTCCTGGGATCTGTTCTCAACGCACAGTCAGACGTTGGTATTTATCTGAGAGGAAAAAGGGAACATGCAGGACGTGCTGAGCAAAACTGTTGTTAAAATTTCTAATTGCTGTGCTAGGGCTTCATTTAATAACTTTATATATTAGTCACCACTCAGCCACCTTCAAATGCATGCATGGCCAGGCCGGCATGGCTCTGTGGTTGAGCATCAACCTTTGAACCAGGAGGTCATGGTTTGATTTCTGATCAGGGCACATGCCTAGGTTGCAGGCTCCATCCCCAGTAGGGGTTACACAGGAGATAGCTGATCCATGATTCTCTCTCATCATTGATGTTTCTCCCTCTCCCTCTCCCATCCTCTCTGAAATCATGCATGGTATTGTATATAAACGTCACCTCAATAAGGCTGATTGAAAAATTCAAGGATGGTGCATATTGTTGAAAATTGTGGGTAGAGGTATTGAGGGGAAAGCCCAGAAATGCAATGCCTTCTGCTCTGGGTTGAAACGTCTTTTTTCTCACTTCCTTGTGGGCGCGGCCACTGTGAGAGTCTTTGAGTTCAGGCAATTTTCGCTGACAACAATAGAAGGCTGGAAGGAAATTGTCTGCTGGGAATAATTGGTATTATATTTATTAAGATGAGATTGGGGGGCGGGTCTGAGATAGGAGGAACCCTAACAAAACAGGAAGAAGGATTCTTTATGTCCTTTGAAGATGTAGGTATTAAAAAGAAGCCCCAAACCAGCCTTCCTTCTTTTTTTTTTCTTCCTTCTTTTTTAAGGATATATTTTTATTGATCTCAGAGAGGGCGGGAAAGGGAGAGAGAGATAGAAACATCAATGATGAGAGAGAATCATGGATCAGCTGCCTCCTGCACACCCCCTACTGGGATCAAGCCCGGAACCTGGGCATGTGCCCTTGACCAGAATGGAACCCGATTGCCTTCAGTCTCAAGGCCCACGCTCTATCGACTGAGTCAAAGCGGCCAGGACCCAGCCTTTCTTCTTTATCTTGTCATTGCGGGCCAGCAGATCTGGAGGAGGACTGTACTATGCTGCTTCCTCTATATCCTTCGTAATTACCACAAAAGTCTGCTGAGATAGATGCAGGAGTCCGAACCCATGGAGGTTACTCTGGACACTGCCCCGGGAGGAATAACCGAACTAGACACCTGGGGAGCACATGCCTTGGATGTCCTCCAGATGAGCCCCATCTGAGCCGCGCCAGGTGAAATGCCAGCCACCAGGGTGTGGGCATGGATGCAGGTTCATTACTCGGGCGCCTCGGCTGACAAGCCCCAAATCCGCTTCCTTGTAAAAGGCGAGCGTAGTCACCGGGCCAAACATCACTTCATCGCAAATGACATAGTCACAAAACACCAGGCGGCAATGTTTCATCGCTGGAGGGTGACAGAGACCAAGAATCTAATCCAGGCTCCAGGTGGTCTTCGTAAAAGTTGCCACCAGGTGGCGTGGTTGCTAGGGAGAGGGCTGGCAATAGGTGTAGCTGGTTTCCCCTGTCTCCCTGCCCTGTGGTGGGGTGGAGAGGACGGATCCAATCCTTCTGGGTTAGCTGGGTTATGAGTGCTCTGTATCCCCAAAGGGCTCAGAAAATTAAAATTCAAGATAATGAGTTTTATTCTAAAAATTAATGTGTGTCCAGCAAAAAAAAAATAATTTTTTTTAATTAAAGAAGGTAGGAAATTTGAATCACTGGGGTGTGTATCCACAAGCCTTCCTGCAGTGGGAGTTAAAACATCAGCATCCAGCTGGACATCCACATCCAGTTCCAAAGACCAATGAGGGAGACGGAGAATTCCACTTCCGGGCGGCAGTGTGAAGAGCTCCCCAACAAAACTGGTGGAAATATATATTAAGGCCCAGTGCACGAATTCATGCACCAGTGGGGCTCTCGGTTGAGCCTGATCAGGCTGAAATGGGCTCTCCAACATCCCCTGAGGGGTCCCAGATTGCAAGAGGGCAGTTCTCGAGTGACGCACCCCAGAATCGAGCTCCCCCTCCTCTGGTTTCGAGTGCATCAACCGAGAACTGCAGCTGCCAAGTCACTGCAGCTCAGGAGCTCCTGTGTTGAGCATCTGCCCCCTGGTGGTCAGTGGGTGTCATAGGTACCGGTCAGACCGTCAAAAGGTTGGCCGGTCAGCCGGTCGCTTAGGCTTTTATATATAGAGATACTTTTTCTAATCACATATAAATATATT
>NW_005372020.1:1761622-1763395 GCF_000412655.1 Myotis brandtii | reverse complement strand
TAATAATTAAATATATTTATAATATTTAAATATATTTTGTATATAAATTTTAAAAAATAATAGTCTTTATATATAAATATTAAAGTCCTATATGCCTAGTAACTGTACATATAAAATTGGTTTTTAAATTATTTAAATCTCTTTAAAGGTAATAGACCGTTTATAAAAGAAATAGTAACATTTATAAATTAAATTGTAAAATTTACATCAAGTGGGAAATACAATGTCTGACAACAACACAAAGGAGAAGTGAAAGCATACTGTTGTACGGCTCTAATACAGTGTGTGAAGTGGAATAATGTCACTTGCAGGTAAACTGGGTTAAGTTAAAGATGGATACTATAGCCCTAAAGCAACCACTGAAATAACAGTTATAGCTAATAAGTCAGCAGAGGAGATAAAACGAAAGTGCGAACATGCACACGCACACACACCAATTAATCCGAAAGAAAAACAAAAAAGAGACAAAAAACATTTGGGAGAAATAGAAAATAAATAGCAGGCTGGCATATTTAAACACAATCACATTAATGCTAGTTAAAAGTAGAGATCATCTAATTAAATAAAAACACAAGACCCAACTATATACTCACTGGCTATAATATACTTCTTTAAGGTTTTTTTATTTTTATTTATTGATTTTAGAAAGAGAAAGAAAGGGGGGAGAGAAGGAGAGAGAAAGAGAGAGAGAGAGAGAGAGAGAGAGAGAGAGAGAGAGATCGGTTTGCTGTTCCACTTATTTATGCATTTATTGGTTGATTCTTGCATGTGCCCTGACAGGGGATGGAACCTGTAGCAGGACAACACTCTAACCAACTGAGCCATCAGCCAGGGATAAATATACGTTAAGTATAAAAGTTTCACAGCCACTATGGAAAACAATATGGAGATTCCACACAAAAATGAAAAGCAGAGCTGCCATACAACCCAGAAATTCCACTTCTGGGTATTTACCCGAAGAAAACAACACTGATTCACAAAAACAACAACACACGCACCTCCGCGTTCATTGCAGCATCGCTCACAACAGCCAAGACATGGGAGCAGCCCCAGCGGCCATGGGCGGGCCACTGGACAAGACGATGAGGTGCACGGGGCAAGGGAATGTGCGCGTCACACGGGATGAAACCTTGCTCTTGGCGACAACGTGGCTGGACCGAGACGATCTCGTGAGAAGTGAGTCAGTCGGACAGAGAAAGACAAAGGCCGATGACTTCACTGCCTGGACCAGCTCTTAGTCTGGGATAAAGCGACTGCGGCCCAAAAGGGCGGGGGTTGCGCCTGGACCAACAGTGAAGACACGCTTTCGGTTTCTCGCTGAAAAGAGAGCCCCGCAAGCAACCAGGTTCTTGCTGTTTGGCCAGAGCTGGGCCTCGCAGGCCCCCGCTCCCCAGCAGGTGGTGGGAACTCCCAGGATGCCCCATGGCAGAACTCCCAGCATGCCCCGAGGCTGGAACTCCCAGGATGCCCCGAGGCTGGAACTCCCAGAATGCCCCGCGGCCACGGAGCCCCAGCGAAGCCTGAGCCAAAGCCGTTGCCGCCTCCAGAACAGCCGGCCTGCCGCCCGAGCCGCCATGACCTTCCCGTGGTACGGCATCTCCGCCAACTGGAGCTCAGTGGACGGGGGCGTCAACAACAAGATAGACCTCCTGGTGATGCTCACCTACCTCCTGCTGGTCCTGGCCGTCGCCATGTGGGTACGCCAGGGCCCGGAGGTCCCCAGAGGGCAGGGCGGGGCCTGGACACCAGGCTGGGTGTGGCCCATCGGAGCCC